>NW_026701516.1:0-39158 GCF_030435755.1 Ochotona princeps | reverse complement strand
TTGAAATGAAGCTTGGTGAGCATCCCACACAAACGAATGCTCCACATGCGGGTTTCACATGCCACCAACTCCACATCCTCAGGCAACTTCAGCGCCACAGCCGTTTTCAGATAGCCCTCAATGCAAAGGCTCTAGACGCAAATATTGGTGTGAGAGCTAATTCAATCAAGGAAACACTGCATGTTGGTGACGGGGATATTGAAGAAGGATCAGCCGAGTGGTTCTTGTGGGAGAACAACTCCATTTGGCTCACTAACTTCACACACTATCAGGCTTCCAAGCAGCTCTCAAGGAAACTCAGTTTTCACACTCTATGCTTAGTGCCCTTTGAGTGCCTAGGACTGAAATGAAGCTTGGTGAGCATCCCACACAAACGAATGCTCCACATGCGGGTTTCACATGCCACCAACTCCACATTCACAGGCAACTTCAGCGCCACAGCCGTTTTCAGATAGCCCTCAATGCAAAGGCTCTAGACGCAAATGTTGGTGTGAGAGCTAATTCAATCAAGGAAACACTGCATGTTGGTGAAGGGCATATTGAAGAAGGATCAGCCGAGTGGTTCTTGTGGGAGAACAACTCCATTTGGCTCACTAACTTCACACACCATCAGGCTTCCAAGCAGCTCTCACGGAATCTCAGTTTTCACACTCTATGCTTAGTGCCCTTTGAGTGCCTAGGACTGAAATGAAGCTTGGTGAGCATCCCACACAAACGAATGCTCCACATGCGGGTTTCACATGCCACCAACTCCACATTCTCAGGCAACTTCAGCGCCACAGCCGTTTTCAGATAGCCCTCAATGCAAAGGCTCTAGACGCAAATATTGGTGTGAGAGCTAATTCAATCAAGGAAACACTGCATGTTGGTGAAGGGCATATTGAAGAAGGATCAGCCGAGTGGTTCTTGTGGGAGAACAACTCCATTTGGCTCACTAACTTCACACACCATCAGGCTTCCAAGCAGCTCTCAAGGAAACTCAGTTTTCACACTCTATGCTTAGTGCCCTTAGAGTGCCTAGGACTGAAAGGAAGCTTGTTGAGCATCCCACACAAACGAATGCTCCACATGCGGGTTTCACATGCCACCAACTCCACATTCACAGGCAACTTCAGCGCCACAGCCGTTTTCAGATAGCCCTCAATGCTAAGGCTCTAGACGCAAATATTGGTGTGAGAGCTAATTCAATCAAGGAAACACTGTATGTTGGTGAAGGGCATATTGAAGAAGGATCAGCCGAGTGGTTCTTGTGGGAGAAACAACTCCATTTGGCTCACTAACTTCACACACCATCAGGCTTCCAAGCAGCTCTCAAGGAAACTCAGTTTTCACACTCTATGCTTAGTGCCCTTTGAGTGCCTTATCTAGAAATGAAGCTTGTTGAGCATCCCACACAAAAGAATGCTCCACATGCGGGTTTCACATGCCACCAACTCCACATTCACAGGCAACTTCAGCGCCACAGCCGTTTTCAGATAGCCCTCAATGCAAAGGCTCTAGACCAAATATTGCTGTGAGAGCTAATTCAATCAAGGAAACACTGCATGTTGGTGAAGGGCATATTGAAGAAGGATCAGCCGAGTGGTTCTTGTGGGAGAACAACTCCATTTGGCTCACTAACTTCACACACCATCAGGCTTCTAAGCAGCTCTCAAGGAAACTCAGTTTTCACACTCTATGCTTAGTGCCCTTTGAGTGCCTAGGACTGAAATGAAGCTTGGTGAGCATCCCACACAATCGAATGCTCCACATGCGGGTTTCACATGAGACCAACTCCACATTCTCAGGCAACTTCAGCGCCACAGCCGTTTTCAGATAGCCCTCAATGCAGAGGTTCTAGACGCAAATATTGGTGTGAGAGCTAATTCAATCAAGGAAACACAGCCTGTTAGTGAAGGGCATATTGAAGAAGGATCAGCCGAGTGGTTCTTGTGGGAGAACAACTCCATTTGGCTCACTAACTTCACACACCATGAGACTTATAAGCAGCTCTCAGGAAAACTCAGTTTTCACACTCTATGCTTAGTGCCCATTGAGTGCCTAGGACTGAAATGAAGCTTGGTGAGCATCCCACACAAACGAATGCTCCACATGCGGGTTTCACATGCCACCAACTCCACATTCTCAGGCAACTTCAGCGCCACTGCCGTTTTCAGATAGCCCTCAATGCAAAGGCTCTAGACGCAAATATTGGTGTGAGAGCTAATTCAATCAAGGAAACACTGCATGCTGGTGAAGGGCTATTGAAGAAGGATCAGCCGAGTGGTTCTTGTGGGAGAACAACTCCATTTGGCTAGTAACTTCACACACCATCAGGTTTCCAAGCAGCTTTCAAGGAAACTCAGTTTTCACACTCTATGCTTAGTGCCCTTTGAGTGCATTATCTAGGAATGAACCTGGTGGAGCATCCCACACAAAAGAATGCTCCACATGCGGGATTCACATGCCACCAACTCCACATTCTCAGGCAACTTCAGTGCCACAGCCGTTTTCAGATAGCCCTCAATGCAAAGGCTCTAGACGCAAATATTGGTGTGAGAGCTAATTCAATCAAGGAAACACTGCATGTTGGTGAAGGGCATATTGAAGAAGGATCAGCCGAGTGGTTCTTGTGGGAGAAAAACTCCATGTGGCTCACTAACTTCACACATCATCAGGCTTCCAAGCAGCTCTCAAGGAAACTCAGTTTTCACACTCTATGCTTAGTGCCCTTTGAGTGCATTATCTAGAAATGAACCTGGTAGAGCATCCCACACAAACGAATGCTCCACATGCGGGTTTCACATGCCACCAACTCCACATTCTCAGGCAACTTCAGCGCCACAGCCGTTTTCAGATAGCCCTCAATGCAAAGGTTCTAGACGCAAAGATTGGTGTGAGAGCTAATTCAATCAAGGAAACACTGCATGTTGGTGAAGGGCATATTGAAGAAGGATCAGCCGAGTGGTTCTTGTGGGAGAACAACTCCATTTGGCTCACTAACTTCACACACCATCAGGCTTCCAAGCAGCTCTCAAGGAATCTCAGTTTTCACACTCTATGCTTAGTGCCCTTTTAGTACCTAGGACTGAAATGAAACTTGGTGAGCATCCCACACAAACGAATGCTCCACATGCGGGTTTCACATGCCACCAACTCCACATTCACAGGCAACTTCAGCGCCACAGCCGTTTTCAGATAGCCTTCAATGCAAAGGCTCTAGACGCAAAGATTGGTGTGAGAGCTAATTCAATCAAAGAAACACTGCATGTTGGTGAAGGGCATATTGAAGAAGGATCAGCCGAGTGGTTCTTGTGGGAGAACAACTCCATTTGGCTCACTAACTTCACACACCATCAGGCTTCCAAGCAGCTCTCAAGGAATCTCAGTTTTCACACTCTATGCTTAGTGCCCTTTGAGTGCCTAGGACTGAAATGAAGCTTGGTGAGCATCCCACACAATCGAATGCTCCACATGCGGGTTTCACATGCCACCAACTCCACATTCTCAGGCAACTTCAGCGCCACAGCCGTTTTCAGATAGCCCTCAATGCAGAGGTTCTATTCGCAAATATTGGTGTGAGAGCTAATTCAATCAAGGAAACACAGCCTGTTAGTGAAGGGCATATTGAAGAAGGATCAGCCGAGTGGTTCTTGTGGGAGAACAACTCCATTTGGCTCACTAACTTCACACACCATGAGACTTCCAAGCAGCTCTCAGGAAAACTCAGTTTTCACACTCTATGCTTAGTGCCCTTTGAGTGCCTAGGACTGAAATGAAGCTTGGTGAGCATCCCACACAAACGAATGCTCCACATGCGGGTTTCACATGCCACCAACTCACATTCTCAGGCAACTTGAGCGCCACAGCCGTTTTCAGATAGCCCTCAATGCAAAGGCTCTAGACGCAAATATTGGTGTGAGAGCTAATTCAATCAAGGAAACACTGCATGTTGGTGAAGGGCATATTGAAGAAGGATTAGTCGAGTGGTTCTTGTGGGAGAACAACTCCATTTGGCTCACTAACTTCACACACCATCAGGCTTCCAAGCAGCTCTCAAGGAAACTCAGTTTTCACACTCTATGCTTAGTGTCCTTTGAGTGCCTAGGACTGAAATGAAACTTGCTGAGCATCCCACACAAACGAATGCTCCACATGCGGGTTTCACATGCCACCAATTCCACATTCACAGGTAACTTCAGCGCCACAGCCGTTTTCAGATAGCCCTCAATGCAAAGGCTCTAGACGCAAATGTTGGTGTGAGAGCTAATTCAATCAAGGAAACAATGCATGTTGGTGAAGGGCATATTGAAGAAGGATCAGCCGAGTGGTTCTTGTGGGAGAACAACTCCATTTGGCTCACTAACTTCACACACCATCAGGCTTCCAAGCAGCTCTCAAGGAATCTCAGTTTTCACACTCTATGCTTAGTGCCCTTTGAGTGCATTATCTAGGATTGAACCTGCTAGAGCATCCCACACAAACGAACGCTCCACATGCGGGTTTCACATGCCACCAACTCCACATTCTCAGGCAACTTCAGCGCCACAGCCGTTTTCAGATAGCCCTCAATGCAAAGGCTCTAGACGCAAATGTTGGTGTGAGAGCTAATTCAATCAAGGAAACACTGCATGTTGGTGAAGGGCATGTTGAAGAAAAATCAGCCGAGTGGATGTTGTGGGAGAACAACTCCATTTGGCTCACTAACTTCACACACCATCAGGCTTCCAAGCAGCTCTCACGGAATCTCAGTTTTCACACTCTATGCTTAGTGCCCGTTGAGTGCCTAGGACTGAAATGAAGCTGGTAGAGCATCCCACACAAACGAATGCTCCACATGCGGGTTTCACATGCCACCAACTCCACATTCTCAGGCAACTTCAGCGCCACAGCCGTTTTCAGATAGCCCTCAATGCAGAGGTTCTAGACGCAATTATTGGTGTGAGAGCTAATTCAATCAAGGAAACACAGCCTGTTAGTGAAGGGCATATTGAAGAAGGATCAGCCGAGTGGTTCTTGTGGGAGAACAACTCCATTTGGCTCACTAACTTCACACACCATTAGGCTTCCAAGCAGCTCTCAAGGAAACTCAGTTTTCACACTCTATGCTTAGTGCCCTTTGAGTGCCTAGGACTGAAATGAAGCTTGGTGAGCATCCCACACAAACGAATGCTCCACATGCGGGTTTCACATACCACCAACGCCACATCCTCAGGCAACTTCAGCGCCACAGCCGTTTTCAGATAGCCCTCAATGCAGAGGTTCTAGACGCAAATATTGGTGTGAGAGCTAATTCAATCAAGGAAACACTGCATGTTGCTGAAGGGCATATTGAAGAAGGATCAGCCGAGTGGTTCTTGTGGGAGAACAACTCCATTTGGCTCACTAACTTCACACACTATCAGGCTTCCAAGCAGCTCTCAAGGAAACTCAGTTTTCACACTCTATGCTTAGTGCCCTTTGAGTGCCTAGGACTGAAATGAAGCTTGGTGAGCATCCCACACAAACGAATGCTCCACATGCGGGTTTCACATGCCACCAACTCCACATTCACAGGCAACTTCAGCGCCACAGCCGTTTTCAGATAGCCCTCAATGCAAAGGCTCTAGACTCAAATGTTGGTGTGAGAGAGCTAATTCAATCAAGGAAACACTGCATGTTGGTGAAGGGCATATTGAAGAAGGATCAGCCGAGTGGTTCTTGTGGGAGAACAACTCCATTTGGCTCACTAACTTCACACACCATCAGGCTTCCAAGCAGCTCTCACGGAATCTCAGTTTTCACACTCTATGCTTAGTGCCCTTTGAGTGCCTAGGACTGAAATGAAGCTTGGTGAGCATCCCACACAAACGAATGCTCCACATGCGGGTTTCACATGCCACCAACTCCACATTCTCAGGCAACTTCAGCGCCACAGCCGTTTTCAGATAGCCCTCAATGCAAAGGCTCTAGACGCAAATATTGGTGTGAGAGCTAATTCAATCAAGGAAACACTGCATGTTGGTGAAGGGCATATTGAAGAAGGATCAGCCGAGTGGTTCTTGTGGGAGAACAACTCCATTTGGCTCACTAACTTCACACACCATCAGGCTTCCAAGCAGCTCTCAAGGAAACTCAGTTTTCACACTCTATGCTTAGTGCCCTTTGAGTGCCTTATCTAGAAATGAAGCTTGTTGAGCAATCCCACACAAAAGAATGCTCCACATGCGGGTTTCACATGCCACCAACTCCACATTCACAGGCAACTTCAGCGCCACAGCCGTTTTCAGATAGCCCTCAATGCAAAGGCTCTAGACCAAATATTGCTGTGAGAGCTAATTCAATCAAGGAAACACTGCATGTTGGTGAAGGGCATATTGAAGAAGGATCAGCTGAGTGGTTCTTGTGGGAGAAACAACTCCATTTGGCTCACTAACTTCACACACCATCAGGCTTCCAAGCAGCTCTCAAGGAATCTCAGTTTTCACACTCTATGCTTAGTGCCCTTTGAGTGCCTAGGACTGAAATGAAGCTTGGTGAGCATCCCACACAATCGAATGCTCCACATGCGGGTTTCACATGCCACCAACTCCACATTCTCAGGCAACTTCAGCGCCACAGCCGTTTTCAGATAGCCCTCAATGCAGAGGTTCTATTCGCAAATATTGGTGTGAGAGCTAATTCAATCAAGGAAACACAGCCTGTTAGTGAAGGGCATATTGAAGAAGGATCAGCCGAGTGGTTCTTGTGGGAGAACAACTCCATTTGGCTCACTAACTTCACACACCATGAGACTTCCAAGCAGCTCTCAGGAAAACTCAGTTTTCACACTCTATGCTTAGTGCCCATTGAGTGCCTAGGACTGAAATGAAACTTGCTGAGCATCCCACACAAACGAATGCTCCACATGCGGGTTTCACATGCCACCAATTCCACATTCACAGGTAACTTCAGCGCCACAGCCGTTTTCAGATAGCCCTCAATGCAAAGGCTCTAGACGCAAATGTTGGTGTGAGAGCTAATTCAATCAAGGAAACAATGCATGTTGGTGAAGGGCATATTGAAGAAGGATCAGCGAGTGGTTCTTGTGGGAGAACAACTCCATTTGGCTCACTAACTTCACACACCATCAGGCTTCCAAGCAGCTCTCAAGGAATCTCAGTTTTCACACTCTATGCTTAGTGCCCTTTGAGTGCATTATCTAGGATTGAACCTGCTAGAGCATCCCACACAAACGAACGCTCCACATGCGGGTTTCACATGCCACCAACTCCACATTCTCAGGCAACTTCAGCGCCACAGCCGTTTTCAGATAGCCCTCAATGCAAAGGCTCTAGACGCAAATATTGGTGTGAGAGCTAATTCAATCAAGGAAACACTGCATGTTGGTGAAGGGCATATTGAAGAAGGATCAGCCGAGTGGTTCTTGTGGGAGAACAACTCCATTTGGCTCACTAACTTCACACACCATCAGGCTTCCAAGCAGCTCTCAAGGAATCTCAGTTTTCACACTCTATGCTTAGTGCCCTTTGAGTGCCTAGGACTGAAATGAAACTTGGTGAGCATTCCACACAAACGAATGCTCCACATGCGGGTTTCACATGCCACCAACTCCACATTCTCAGGCAACTTCAGCGCCACAGCCGTTTTCAGATAGCCCTCAATGCAAAGGCTCTAGACGCAAATATTGGTGTGAGAGCTAATTCAATCAAGGAAACACTGCATGTTGGTGAAGGGCATATTGAAGAAGGATCAGCCGAGTGGTTCTTGTGGGAGAACAACTCCATTTGGCTCACTAACTTCACACACCATTAGGCTTCCAAGCAGCTCTCAAGGAAACTCAGTTTTCACACTCTATGCTTAGTGCCCTTTGAGTGAATTATCTAGAAATGAAGCTTGGTGAGCATCCCACACAAACGAATGCTCCACATGCGGGTTTCACATGCCACCAACTCCACATCCTCAGGCAACTTCAGCGCCACAGCCGTTTTCAGATAGCCCTCAATGCAAAGGCTCTAGACGCAAATATTGGTGTGAGAGCTAATTCAATCAAGGAAACACAGCCTGTTAGTGAAGGGCATATTGAAGAAGGATCAGCCGAGTGGTTCTTGTGGGAGAACAACTCCATTTGCCTCACTAACTTCACACACCATCAGGCTTCCAAGCAGCTCTCAAGGAAACTCAGTTTTCACACTCTATGCTTAGTGCCCTTTGAGTGCCTAGGACTGAAATGAAGCTTGGTGAGCATCCCACACAAACGAATGCTCCACATGCGGGTTTCACATGCCACCAACGCCACATCCTCAGGCAACTTCAGCGCCACAGCCGTTTTCAGATAGCCCTCAATGCAAAGGCTCTAGACGCAAATATTGGTGTGAGAGCTAATTCAACCAAGGAAACACTGCATGTTGGTGAAGGGCATGTTGAAGAAAAATCAGCCGAGTGGATGTTGTGGGAGAACAACTCCATTTGGCTCACTAACTTCACACACCATCAGGCTTCCAAGCAGCTCTCACGGAATCTCAGTTTTCACACTCTATGCTTAGTGCCCGTTGAGTGCCTAGGACTGAAATGAAGCTGGTAGAGCATCCCACACAAACGAATGCTCCACATGCGGGTTTCACATGCCACCAACTCCACATTCTCAGGCAACTTCAGCGCCACAGCCGTTTTCAGATAGCCCTCAATGCAGAGGTTCTAGACGCAATTATTGGTGTGAGAGCTAATTCAATCAAGGAAACACAGCCTGTTAGTGAAGGGCATATTGAAGAAGGATCAGCCGAGTGGTTCTTGTGGGAGAACAACTCCATTTGGCTCACTAACTTCACACACCATTAGGCTTCCAAGCAGCTCTCAAGGAAACTCAGTTTTCACACTCTATGCTTAGTGCCCTTTGAGTGCCTAGGACTGAAATGAAGCTTGGTGAGCATCCCACACAAACGAATGCTCCACATGCGGGTTTCACATACCACCAACGCCACATCCTCAGGCAACTTCAGCGCCACAGCCGTTTTCAGATAGCCCTCAATGCAAAGGCTCTAGACGCAAATATTGGTGTGAGAGCTAATTCAATCAAGGAAACACTGCATGTTGCTGAAGGGCATATTGAAGAAGGATCAGCCGAGTGGTTCTTGTGGGAGAACAACTCCATTTGGCTCACTAACTTCACACACTATCAGGCTTCCAAGCAGCTCTCAAGGAAACTCAGTTTTCACACTCTATGCTTAGTGCCCTTTGACTGCCTAGGACTGAAATGAAGCTTGGTGAGCATCCCACACAAACGAATGCTCCACATGCGGGTTTCACATGCCACCAACTCCACATTCACAGGCAACTTCAGCGCCACAGCCGTTTTCAGATAGCCCTCAATGCAAAGGCTCTAGACTCAAATGTTGGTGTGAGAGCTAATTCAATCAAGGAAACACTGCATGTTGGTGAAGGGCATATTGAAGAAGGATCAGCCGAGTGGTTCTTGTGGGAGAACAACTCCATTTGGCTCACTAACTTCACACATCATCAGGCTTCCAAGCAGCTCTCACGGAATCTCAGTTTTCACACTCTATGCTTAGTGCCCTTTGAGTGCCTAGGACTGAAATGAAGCTTGGTGAGCATCCCACACAAACGAATGCTCCACATGCGGGTTTCACATGCCACCAACTCCACATTCTCAGGCAACTTCAGCGCCACAGCCGTTTTCAGATAGCCCTCAATGCAAAGGCTCTAGACGCAAATATTGGTGTGAGAGCTAATTCAATCAAGGAAACACTGCATGTTGGTGAAGGGCATATTGAAGAAGGATCAGCCGAGTGGTTCTTGTGGGAGAACAACTCCATTTGGCTCACTAACTTCACACACCATCAGGCTTCCAAGCAGCTCTCAAGGAAACTCAGTTTTCACACTCTATGCTTAGTGCCCTTTGAGTGCCTTATCTAGAAATGAAGCTTGTTGAGCATCCCACACAAAAGAATGCTCCACATGCGGGTTTCACATGCCACCAACTCCACATTCACAGGCAACTTCAGCGCCACAGCCGTTTTCAGATAGCCCTCAATGCAAAGGCTCTAGACCAAATATTGCTGTGAGAGCTAATTCAATCAAGGAAACACTGCATGTTGGTGAAGGGCATATTGAAGAAGGATCAGCCGAGTGGTTCTTGTGGGAGAACAACTCCATTTGGCTCACTAACTTCACACACCATCAGGCTTCCAAGCAGCTCTCAAGGAATCTCAGTTTTCACACTCTATGCTTAGTGCCCTTTGAGTGCCTAGGACTGAAATGAAGCTTGGTGAGCATCCCACACAATCGAATGCTCCACATGCGGGTTTCACATGCCACCAACTCCACATTCTCAGGCAACTTCAGCGCCACAGCCGTTTTCAGATAGCCCTCAATGCAGAGGTTCTATTCGCAAATATTGGTGTGAGAGCTAATTCAATCAAGGAAACACAGCCTGTTAGTGAAGGGCATATTGAAGAAGGATCAGCCGAGTGGTTCTTGTGGGAGAACAACTCCATTTGGCTCACTAACTTCACACACCATGAGACTTCCAAGCAGCTCTCAGGAAAACTCAGTTTTCACACTCTATGCTTAGTGCCCATTGAGTGCCTAGGACTGAAATGAAGCTTGGTGAGCATCCCACACAAACGAATGCTCCACATGCGGGTTTCACATGCCACCAACTCCACATCCTCAGGCAACTTCAGCGCCACTGCCGTTTTCAGATAGCCCTCAATGCAAAGGCTCTAGACGCAAATATTGGTGTGAGAGCTAATTCAATCAAGGAAACACTGCATGCTGGTGAAGGGCATATTGAAGAAGGATCAGCCGAGTGGTTCTTGTGGGAGAACAACTCCATTTGGCTCAGTAACTTCACACACCATCAGGTTTCCAAGCAGCTCTCAAGGAAACTCAGTTTTCACACTCTATGCTTAGTGCCCTTTGAGTGCATTATCTAGGAATGAACCTGGTGGAGCATCCCACACAAAAGAATGCTCCACATGCGGGATTCACATGCCACCAACTCCACATTCTCAGGCAACTTCAGTGCCACAGCCGTTTTCAGATAGCCCTCAATGCAAAGGCTCTAGACGCAAATATTGGTGTGAGAGCTAATTCAATCAAGGAAACACTGCATGTTGGTGAAGGGCATATTGAAGAAGGATTAGCTGAGTGGTTCTTGAGGGAGAAAAACTCCATTTGGCTCACTAACTTCACACATCATCAGGCTTCCAAGCAGCTCTCAAGGAAACTCAGTTTTCACACTCTATGCTTAGTGCCCTTTGAGTGCATTATCTAGAAATGAACCTGGTAGAGCATCCCACACAAACGAATGCTCCACATGCGGGTTTCACATGCCACCAACTCCACATTCTCAGGCAACTTCAGCGCCACAGCCGTTTTCAGATAGCCCTCAATGCAAAGGTTCTAGACGCAAAGATTGTTGTGAGAGCTAATTCAATCAAGGAAACACTGCATGTTGGTGAAGGGCATATTGAAGAAGGATCAGCCGAGTGGTTCTTGTGGGAGAACAACTCCATTTGGCTCACTAACTTCACACACCATCAGGCTTCCAAGCAGCTCTCAAGGAATCTCAGTTTTCACACTCTATGCTTAGTGCCCTTTTAGTACCTAGGACTGAAATGAAACTTGGTGAGCATCCCACACAAACGAATGCTCCACATGCGGGTTTCAAATGCCACCAACTCCACATTCACAGGCAACTTCAGCGCCACAGCCGTTTTCAGATAGCCCTCAATGCAAAGGCTCTAGACGCAAAGATTGGTGTGAGAGCTAATTCAATCAAAGAAACACTGCATGTTGGTGAAGGGCATATTGAAGAAGGATCAGCCGAGTGGTTCTTGTGGGAGAACAACTCCATTTGGCTCACTAACTTCACACACCATCAGGCTTCCAAGCAGCTCTCAAGGAATCTCAGTTTTCACACTCTATGCTTAGTGCCCTTTGAGTGCCTAGGACTGAAATGAAGCTTGGTGAGCATCCCACACAATCGAATGCTCCACATGCGGGTTTCACATGCCACCAACTCCACATTCTCAGGCAACTTCAGCGCCACAGCCGTTTTCAGATAGCCCTCAATGCAGAGGTTCTATTCGCAAATATTGGTGTGAGAGCTAATTCAATCAAGGAAACACAGCCTGTTAGTGAAGGGCATATTGAAGAAGGATCAGCCGAGTGGTTCTTGTGGGAGAACAACTCCATTTGGCTCACTAACTTCACACACCATGAGACTTCCAAGCAGCTCTCAGGAAAACTCAGTTTTCACACTCTATGCTTAGTGCCCTTTGAGTGCCTAGGACTGAAATGAAGCTTGGTGAGCATCCCACACAAACGAATGCTCCACATGCGGGTTTCACATGCCACCAACTCCACACTCTCAGGCAACTTCAGCGCCACTGCCGTTTTCAGATAGCCCTCAATGCAAAGGCTCTAGACGCAAAGATTGGTGTGAGAGCTAATTCAATCAAAGAAACACTGCATGTTGGTGAAGGGCATATTGAAGAAGGATCAGCCGAGTGGTTCTTGTGGGAGAACAACTCCATTTGGCTCACTAACTTCACACACCATCAGGCTTCCAAGCAGCTCTCAAGGAATCTCAGTTTTCACACTCTATGCTTAGTGCCCTTTGAGTGCCTAGGACTGAAATGAAGCTTGGTGAGCATCCCACACAATCGAATGCTCCACATGCGGGTTTCACATGCCACCAACTCCACATTCTCAGGCAACTTCAGCGCCACAGCCGTTTTCAGATAGCCCTCAATGCAGAGGTTCTATTCGCAAATATTGGTGTGAGAGCTAATTCAATCAAGGAAACACAGCCTGTTAGTGAAGGGCATATTGAAGAAGGATCAGCCGAGTGGTTCTTGTGGGAGAACAACTCCATTTGGCTCACTAACTTCACACACCATGAGACTTCCAAGCAGCTCTCAGGAAAACTCAGTTTTCACACTCTATGCTTAGTGCCCTTTGAGTGCCTAGGACTGAAATGAAGCTTGGTGAGCATCCCACACAAACGAATGCTCCACATGCGGGTTTCACATGCCACCAACTCCACACTCTCAGGCAACTTCAGCGCCACTGCCGTTTTCAGATAGCCCTCAATGCAAAGGCTCTAGACGCAAATATTGGTGTGAGAGCTAATTCAATCAAGGAAACACTGCATGTTGGTGAAGGGCATATTGAAGAAGGATCAGCCGAGTGGTTCTTGTGGGAGAACAACTCCATTTGGCTCACTAACTTCACACACCATCAGGCTTCCAAGCAGCTCTCAAGGAAACTCAGTTTTCACACTCTATGCTTAGTGCCCTTTGAGTGCATTATCTAGGAATGAACCTGGTAGAGCATCCCACACAAACGAATGCTCCACATGCGGGTTTCACATGCCACCAACTTCACATTCTCAGGCAACTTGAGCGCCACAGCCGTTTTCAGATAGCCCTCAATGCAAAGGCTCTAGACGCAAATATTGGTGTGAGAGCTAATTCAATCAAGGAAACACTGCATGTTGGTGAAGGGCATATTGAAGAAGGATCAGCCGAGTGGTTCTTGTGGGAGAACAACTCCATTTGGCTCACTAACTTCACACACCATCAGGCTTCCAAGCAGCTCTCAAGGAAACTCAGTTTTCACACTCTATGCTTAGTGCCCTTTGAGTGCCTAGGACTGAAATGAAACTTGGTGAGCATCCCACACAAACGAATGCTCCACATGCGGGTTTCACATGCCACCAACTCCACATTCTCAGGCAACTTCAGCGCCACAGTCGTTTTCAGATAGCCCTCAATGCAAAGGCTCTAGACGCAAATATTGGTGTGAGAGCTAATTCAATCAAGGAAACACTGCATGTTGGTGAAGGGCATATTGAAGAAGGATCAGCCGAGTGGTTCTTGTGGGAGAACAACTCCATTTGGCTCACTAACTTCACACACCATTAGGCTTCCAAGCAGCTCTCAAGGAAACTCAGTTTTCACACTCTATGCTTAGTGCCCTTTGAGTGAATTATCTAGAAATGAAGCTTGGTGAGCATCCCACACAAACGAATGCTCCACATGCGAGTTTCACATGCCACCAACTCCACATCCTCAGGCAACTTCAGCGCCACAGCCGTTTTCAGTTAGCCCTCCATGCAAAGTCTCTAGACGCAAATATTGGTGTGAGAGCTAATTCAATCAAGGAAACACTGCATGTTGGTGAAGGTCATATTGAAGAAGGATCAGCCGAGTGGTTCTTGTGGGAGAACAACTCCATTTGGCTCACTAACTTCACACACCATTAGGCTTCCAAGCAGCTCTCAAGGAAACTCAGTTTTCACACTCTATGCTTAGTGCCCTTTGAGTGCCTAGGACTGAAATGAAGCTTGGTGAGCATCCCACACAAACGAATGCTCCACATGCGGGTTTCACATGCCACCAACGCCACATCCTCAGGCAACTTCAGCGCCACAGCCGTTTTCAGATAGCCCTCAATGCAAAGGCTCTAGACGCAAATATTGGTGTGAGAGCTAATTCAACCAAGGAAACACTGCATGTTGGTGAAGGGCATGTTGAAGAAAAATCAGCCGAGTGGATGTTGTGGGAGAACAACTCCATTTGGCTCACTAACTTCACACACCATCAGGCTTCCAAGCAGCTCTCACGGAATCTCAGTTTTCACACTCTATGCTTAGTGCCCGTTGAGTGCCTAGGACTGAAATGAAGCTGGTAGAGCATCCCACACAAACGAATGCTCCACATGCGGGTTTCACATGCCACCAACTCCACATTCTCAGGCAACTTCAGCGCCACAGCCGTTTTCAGATAGCCCTCAATGCAGAGGTTCTAGACGCAATTATTGGTGTGAGAGCTAATTCAATCAAGGAAACACAGCCTGTTAGTGAAGGGCATATTGAAGAAGGATCAGCCGAGTGGTTCTTGTGGGAGAACAACTCCATTTGGCTCACTAACTTCACACACCATTAGGCTTCCAAGCAGCTCTCAAGGAAACTCAGTTTTCACACTCTATGCTTAGTGCCCTTTGAGTGCCTAGGACTGAAATGAAGCTTGGTGAGCATCCCACACAAACGAATGCTCCACATGCGGGTTTCACATACCACCAACGCCACATCCTCAGGCAACTTCAGCGCCACAGCCGTTTTCAGATAGCCCTCAATGCAAAGGCTCTAGACGCAAATATTGGTGTGAGAGCTAATTCAATCAAGGAAACACTGCATGTTGCTGAAGGGCATATTGAAGAAGGATCAGCCGAGTGGTTCTTGTGGGAGAACAACTCCATTTGGCTCACTAACTTCACACACTATCAGGCTTCCAAGCAGCTCTCAAGGAAACTCAGTTTTCACACTCTATGCTTAGTGCCCTTTGAGTGCCTAGGACTGAAATGAAGCTTGGTGAGCATCCCACACAAACGAATGCTCCACATGCGGGTTTCACATGCCACCAACTCCACATTCACAGGCAACTTCAGCGCCACAGCCGTTTTCAGATAGCCCTCAATGCAAAGGCTCTAGACTCAAATGTTGGTGTGAGAGCTAATTCAATCAAGGAAACACTGCATGTTGGTGAAGGGCATATTGAAGAAGGATCAGCCGAGTGGTTCTTGTGGGAGAACAACTCCATTTGGCTCACTAACTTCACACACCATCAGGCTTCCAAGCAGCTCTCACGGAATCTCAGTTTTCACACTCTATGCTTAGTGCCCTTTGAGTGCCTAGGACTGAAATGAAGCTTGGTGAGCATCCCACACAAACGAATGCTCCACATGCGGGTTTCACATGCCACCAACTCCACATCCTCAGGCAACTTCAGCGCCACAGCCGTTTTCAGATAGCCCTCAATGCAAAGGCTCTAGACGCAAATATTGGTGTGAGAGCTAATTCAATCAAGGAAACACTGCATGTTGGTGAAGGGCATATTGAAGAAGGATCAGCCGAGTGGTTCTTGTGGGAGAACAACTCCATTTGGCTCACTAACTTCACACACCATCAGGCTTCCAAGCAGCTCTCAAGGAATCTCAGTTTTCACACTCTATGCTTAGTGCCCTTTGAGTGCATTATCTAGGATTGAACCTGCTAGAGCATCCCACACAAACGAACGCTCCACATGCGGGTTTCACATGCTACCAACTCCACATTCTCAGGCAAATTCAGCACCACAGCAGTTTTCAGATAGCCCTCAATGCAAAGGCTCTAGACGCAAATATTGGTGTGAGAGCTAATTCAATCAAGGAAACACTGCATGTTGGTGAAGGGCATATTGAAGAAGGATCAGCCGAGTGGTTCTTGTGGGAGAACAACTCCATTTGGCTCACTAACTTCACACACCATCAGGCTTCCAAGCAGCTCTCAAGGAAACTCAGTTTTCACACTCTATGCTTAGTGCCCTTTGAGTGCCTAGGACTGAAATGAAACTTGGTGAGCATCCCACACAAACGAATGCTCCACATGCGGGTTTCACATGCCACCAACTCCACATTCTCAGGCAACTTCAGCGCCACAGCCGTTTTCAGATAGCCCTCAATGCAAAGGCTCTAGACGCAAATATTGGTGTGAGAGCTAATTCAATCAAGGAAACACTGCATGTTGGTGAAGGGCATATTGAAGAAGGATCAGCCGAGTGGTTCTTGTGGGAGAACAACTCCATTTGGCTCACTAACTTCACACACCATTAGGCTTCCAAGCAGCTCTCAAGGAAACTCAGTTTTCACACTCTATGCTTAGTGCCCTTTGAGTGAATTATCTAGAAATGAAGCTTGGTGAGCATCCCACACAAACGAATGCTCCACATGCGGGTTTCACATGCCACCAACTCCACATCCTCAGGCAACTTCAGCGCCACAGCCGTTTTCAGTTAGCCCTCCATGCAAAGTCTCTAGACGTAAATATTGGTGTGAGAGCTAATTCAATCAAGGAAACACTGCATGTTGGTGAAGGTCATATTGAAGAAGGATCAGCCGAGTGGTTCTTGTGGGAGAACAACTCCATTTGGCTCACTAACTTCACACACCATTAGGCTTCCAAGCAGCTCTCAAGGAAACTCAGTTTTCACACTCTATGCTTAGTGCCCTTTGAGTGCCTAGGACTGAAATGAAGCTTGGTGAGCATCCCACACAAACGAATGCTCCACATGCGGGTTTCACATGCCACCAACGCCACATCCTCAGGCAACTTCAGCGCCACAGCCGTTTTCAGATAGCCCTCAATGCAAAGGCTCTAGACACAAATATTGGTGTGAGAGCTAATTCAACCAAGGAAACACTGCATGTTGGTGAAGGGCATGTTGAAGAAAAATCAGCCGAGTGGATGTTGTGGGAGAACAACTCCATTTGGCTCACTAACTTCACACACCATCAGGCTTCCAAGCAGCTCTCACGGAATCTCAGTTTTCACACTCTATGCTTAGTGCCCGTTGAGTGCCTAGGACTGAAATGAAGCTGGTAGAGCATCCCACACAAACGAATGCTCCACATGCGGGTTTCACATGCCACCAACTCCACATTCTCAGGCAACTTCAGCGCCACAGCCGTTTTCAGATAGCCCTCAATGCAGAGGTTCTAGACGCAATTATTGGTGTGAGAGCTAATTCAATCAAGGAAACACAGCCTGTTAGTGAAGGGCATATTGAAGAAGGATCAGCCGAGTGGTTCTTGTGGGAGAACAACTCCATTTGGCTCACTAACTTCACACACCATCAGGCTTCCAAGCAGCTCTCAAGGAAACTCAGTTTTCACACTCTATGCTTAGTGCCCTTTGAGTGCCTAGGACTGAAATGAAGCTTGGTGAGCATCCCACACAAACGAATGCTCCACATGCGGGTTTCACATACCACCAACGCCACATTCACAGGCAACTTCAGCGCCACAGCCGTTTTCAGATAGCCCTCAATGCAAAGGCTCTAGACTCAAATGTTGGTGTGAGAGCTAATTCAATCAAGGAAACACTGCATGTTGGTGAAGGGCATATTGAAGAAGGATCAGCCGAGTGGTTCTTGTGGGAGAACAACTCCATTTGGCTCACTAACTTCACACACCATCAGGCTTCCAAGCAGCTCTCACGGAATCTCAGTTTTCACACTCTATGCTTAGTGCCCTTTGAGTGCCTAGGACTGAAATGAAGCTTGGTGAGCATCCCACACAAACGAATGCTCCACATGCGGGTTTCACATGCCACCAACTCCACATCCTCAGGCAACTTCAGCGCCACAGCCGTTTTCAGATAGCCCTCAATGCAAAGGCTCTAGACGCAAATATTGGTGTGAGAGCTAATTCAATCAAGGAAACACTGCATGTTGGTGAAGGGCATATTGAAGAAGGATCAGCCGAGTGGTTCTTGTGGGAGAACAACTCCATTTGGCTCACTAACTTCACACACCATCAGGCTTCCAAGCAGCTCTCAAGGAATCTCAGTTTTCACACTCTATGCTTAGTGCCCTTTGAGTGCATTATCTAGGATTGAACCTGCTAGAGCATCCCACACAAACGAACGCTCCACATGCGGGTTTCACATGCTACCAACTCCACATTCTCAGGCAAATTCAGCACCACAGCAGTTTTCAGATAGCCCTCAATGCAAAGGCTCTAGACGCAAATATTGGTGTGAGAGCTAATTCAATCAAGGAAACACTGCATGTTGGTGAAGGGCATATTGAAGAAGGATCAGCCGAGTGGTTCTTGTGGGAGAACAACTCCATTTGGCTCACTAACTTCACACACCATCAGGCTTCCAAGCAGCTCTCAAGGAAACTCAGTTTTCACACTCTATGCTTAGTGCCCTTTGAGTGCCTAGGACTGAAATGAAACTTGGTGAGCATCCCACACAAACGAATGCTCCACATGCGGGTTTCACATGCCACCAACTCCACATTCTCAGGCAACTTCAGCGCCACTGCCGTTTTCAGATAGCCCTCAATGCAAAGGCTCTAGACGCAAATATTGGTGTGAGAGCTAATTCAATCAAGGAAACACTGCATGTTGGTGAAGGGCATATTGAAGAAGGATCAGCCGAGTGGTTCTTGTGGGAGAACAACTCCATTTGGCTCACTAACTTCACACACCATTAGGCTTCCAAGCAGCTCTCAAGGAAACTCAGTTTTCACACTCTATGCTTAGTGCCCTTTGAGTGAATTATCTAGAAATGAAGCTTGGTGAGCATCCCACACAAACGAATGCTCCACATGCGGGTTTCACATGCCACCAACTCCACATCCTCAGGCAACTTCAGCGCCACAGCCGTTTTCAGTTAGCCCTCCATGCAAAGTCTCTAGACGTAAATATTGGTGTGAGAGCTAATTCAATCAAGGAAACACTGCATGTTGGTGAAGGTCATATTGAAGAAGGATCAGCCGAGTGGTTCTTGTGGGAGAACAACTCCATTTGGCTCACTAACTTCACACACCATTAGGCTTCCAAGCAGCTCTCAAGGAAACTCAGTTTTCACACTCTATGCTTAGTGCCCTTTGAGTGCCTAGGACTGAAATGAAGCTTGGTGAGCATCCCACACAAACGAATGCTCCACATGCGGGTTTCACATGCCACCAACGCCACATCCTCAGGCAACTTCAGCGCCACAGCCGTTTTCAGATAGCCCTCAATGCAAAGGCTCTAGACACAAATATTGGTGTGAGAGCTAATTCAACCAAGGAAACACTGCATGTTGGTGAAGGGCATGTTGAAGAAAAATCAGCCGAGTGGATGTTGTGGGAGAACAACTCCATTTGGCTCACTAACTTCACACACCATCAGGCTTCCAAGCAGCTCTCACGGAATCTCAGTTTTCACACTCTATGCTTAGTGCCCGTTGAGTGCCTAGGACTGAAATGAAGCTGGTAGAGCATCCCACACAAACGAATGCTCCACATGCGGGTTTCACATGCCACCAACTCCACATTCTCAGGCAACTTCAGCGCCACAGCCGTTTTCAGATAGCCCTCAATGCAGAGGTTCTAGACGCAATTATTGGTGTGAGAGCTAATTCAATCAAGGAAACACAGCCTGTTAGTGAAGGGCATATTGAAGAAGGATCAGCCGAGTGGTTCTTGTGGGAGAACAACTCCATTTGGCTCACTAACTTCACACACCATCAGGCTTCCAAGCAGCTCTCAAGGAAACTCAGTTTTCACACTCTATGCTTAGTGCCCTTTGAGTGCCTAGGACTGAAATGAAGCTTGGTGAGCATCCCACACAAACGAATGCTCCACATGCGGGTTTCACATACCACCAACGCCACATCCTCAGGCAACTTCAGCGCCACAGCCGTTTTCAGATAGCCCTCAATGCAAAGGCTCTAGACGCAAATATTGGTGTGAGAGCTAATTCAATCAAGGAAACACTGCATGTTGCTGAAGGGCATATTGAAGAAGGTTCAGCCGAGTGGTTCTTGTGGGAGAACAACTCCATTTGGCTCACTAACTTCACACACTATCAGGCTTCCAAGCAGCTCTCAAGGAAACTCAGTTTTCACACTCTATGCTTAGTGCCCTTTGAGTGCCTAGGACTGAAATGAAGCTTGGTGAGCATCCCACACAAACGAATGCTCCACATGCGGGTTTCACATGCCACCAACTCCACATTCACAGGCAACTTCAGCGCCACAGCCGTTTTCAGATAGCCCTCAATGCAAAGGCTCTAGACGCAAATATTGGTGTGAGAGCTAATTCAATCAAGGAAACACTGCATGTTGGTGACGGGGATATTGAAGAAGGATCAGCCGAGTGGTTCTTGTGGGAGAACAACTCCATTTGGCTCACTAACTTCACACACTATCAGGCTTCCAAGCAGCTCTCAAGGAAACTCAGTTTTCACACTCTATGCTTAGTGCCCTTTGAGTGCCTAGGACTGAAATGGAGCTTGGTGAGCATCCCACACAAACGAATGCTCCACATGCGTGTTTCACATGCCACCAACTCCACATTCACAGGCAACTTCAGCGCCACAGCCGTTTTCAGATAGCCCTCAATGCAAAGGCTCTAGACGCAAATGTTGGTGTGAGAGCTAATTCAATCAAGGAAACACTGCATGTTGGTGAAGGGCATATTGAAGAAGGATCAGCCGAGTGGATGTTGTGGGAGAACAACTCCATTTGGCTCACTAACTTCACACACCATCAGGCTTCCAAGCAGCTCTCACGGAATCTCAGTTTTCACACTCTATGCTTAGTGCCCTTTGAGTGCCTAGGACTGAAATGAAGCTTGGTGAGCATCCCACACAAACGAATGCTCCACATGCGGGTTTCACATGCCACCAACTCCACATTCTCAGGCAACTTCAGCGCCACAGCCGTTTTCAGATAGCCCTCAATGCAAAGGCTCTAGACGCAAATATTGGTGTGAGAGCTAATTCAATCAAGGAAACACTGCATGTTGGTGAAGGGCATATTGAAGAAGGATCAGCCGAGTGGTTCTTGTGGGAGAACAACTCCATTTGGCTCACTAACTTCACACACCATCAGGCTTCCAAGCAGCTCTCAAGGAAACTCAGTTTTCACACTCTATGCTTAGTGCCCTTAGAGTGCCTAGGACTGAAAGGAAGCTTGTTGAGCATCCCACACAAACGAATGCTCCACATGCGGGTTTCACATGCCACCAACTCCACATTCACAGGCAACTTCAACACCACAGCCGTTTTCAGATAGCCCTCAATGCTAAGGCTCTAGACGCAAATATTGGTGTGAGAGCTAATTCAATCAAGGAAACACTGTATGTTGGTGAAGGGCATATTGAAGAAGGATCAGCCGAGTGGTTCTTGTGGGAGAACAACTCCATTTGGCTCACTAACTTCACACACCATCAGGCTTCCAAGCAGCTCTCAAGGAAACTCAGTTTTCACACTCTATGCTTAGTGCCCTTTGAGTGCCTTATCTAGAAATGAAGCTTGTTGAGCATCCCACACAAAAGAATGCTCCACATGCGGGTTTCACATGCCACCAACTCCACATTCAAAGGCAACTTCAGCGCCACAGCCGTTTTCAGATAGCCCTCAATGCAAAGGCTCTAGACCAAATATTGCTGTGAGAGCTAATTCAATCAAGGAAACACTGCATGTTGGTGAAGGGCATATTGAAGAAGGATCAGCCGAGTGGTTCTTGTGGGAGAACAACTCCATTTGGCTCACTAACTTCACACACCATCAGGCTTCCAAGCAGCTCTCAAGGAATCTCAGTTTTCACACTCTATGCTTAGTGCCCTTTGAGTGCCTAGGACTGAAATGAAGCTTGGTGAGCATCCCACACAATCGAATGCTCCACATGCGGGTTTCACATGCCACCAACTCCACATTCTCAGGCAACTTCAGCGCCACAGCCGTTTTCAGATAGCCCTCAATGCAGAGGTTCTAGACGCAAATATTGGTGTGAGAGCTAATTCAATCAAGGAAACACAGCCTGTTAGTGAAGGGCATATTGAAGAAGGATCAGCCGAGTGGTTCTTGTGGGAGAACAACTCCATTTGGCTCACTAACTTCACACACCATGAGACTTCCAAGCAGCTCTCAGGAAAACTCAGTTTTCACACTCTATGCTTAGTGCCCATTGAGTGCCTAGGACTGAAATGAAGCTTGGTGAGCATCCCACACAAACGAATGCTCCACATGCGGGTTTCACATGCCACCAACTCCACATTCTCAGGCAACTTCAGCGCCACTGCCGTTTTCAGATAGCCCTCAATGCAAAGGCTCTAGACACAAATATTGGTGTGAGAGCTAATTCAATCAAGGAAACACTGCATGCTGGTGAAGGGCATATGGAAGAAGGATCAGCCGAGTGGTTCTTGTGGGAGAACAACTCCATTTGGCTCAGTAACTTCACACACCATCAGGTTTTCAAGCAGCTCTCAAGGAAACTCAGTTTTCACACTCTATGCTTAGTGCCCTTTGAGTGCATTATCTAGGAATGAACCTGGTGGAGCATCCCACACAAAAGAATGCTCCACATGCGGGATTCACATGCCACCAACTCCACATTCTCAGGCAACTTCAGTGCCACAGCCGTTTTCAGATAGCCCTCAATGCAAAGGCTCTAGACGCAAATATTGGTGTGAGAGCTAATTCAATCAAGGAAACACTGCATGTTGGTGAAGGGCATATTGAAGAAGGATCAGCTGAGTGGTTCTTGAGGGAGAAAAACTCCATTTGGCTCACTAACTTCACACATCATCAGGCTTCCAAGCAGCTCTCAAGGAAACTCAGTTTTCACACTCTATGCTTAGTGCCCTTTGAGTGCATTATCTAGAAATGAACCTGGTAGAGCATCCCACACAAACGAATGCTCCACATGCGGGTTTCACATGCCACCAACTCCACATTCTCAGGCAACTTCAGCGCCACAGCCGTTTTCAGATAGCCCTCAATGCAAAGGTTCTAGACGCAAATATTGGTGTGAGAGCTAATTCAATCAAGGAAACACTGCATGTTGGTGAAGGGCATATTGAAGAAGGATCAGCCGAGTGGTTCTTGTGGGAGAACAACTCCATTTGGCTCACTAACTTCACACACCATCAGGCTTCCAAGCAGCTCTCAAGGAATCTCAGTTTTCACACTCTATGCTTAGTGCCCTTTTAGTACCTAGGACTGAAATGAAACTTGGTGAGCATCCCACACAAACGAATGCTCCACATGCGGGTTTCACATGCCACCAACTCCACATTCACAGGCAACTTCAGCGCCACAGCCGTTTTCAGATAGCCCTCAATGCAAAGGCTCTAGACGCAAAGATTGGTGTGAGAGCTAATTCAATCAAAGAAACACTGCATGTTGGTGAAGGGCATATTGAAGAAGGATCAGCCGAGTGGTTCTTGTGGGAGAACAACTCCATTTGGCTCACTAACTTCACACACCATCAGGCTTCCAAGCAGCTCTCAAGGAATCTCAGTTTTCACACTCTATGCTTAGTGCCCTTTGAGTGAATTATCTAGAAATGAAGCTTGGTGAGCATCCCACACAATCGAATGCTCCACATGCGGGTTTCACATGCCACCAACTCCACATTCTCAGGCAACTTCAGCGCCACAGCCGTTTTCAGATAGCCCTCAATGCAGAGGTTCTATTCGCAAATATTGGTGTGAGAGCTAATTCAATCAAGGAAACACAGCCTGTTAGTGAAGGGCATATTGAAGAAGGATCAGCCAAGTGGTTCTTGTGGGAGAACAACTCCATTTGGCTCACTAACTTCACACACCATGAGACTTCCAAGCAGCTCTCAGGAAAACTCAGTTTTCACACTCTATGCTTAGTGCCCTTTGAGTGCCTAGGACTGAAATGAAGCTTGGTGAGCATCCCACACAAACGAATGCTCCACATGCGGGTTTCACATGCCACCAACTCCACACTCTCAGGCAACTTCAGCGCCACTGCCGTTTTCAGATAGCCCTCAATGCAAAGGCTCTAGACGCAAATATTGGTGTGAGAGCTAATTCAATCAAGGAAACACTGC
This sequence comes from Ochotona princeps, assembly GCF_030435755.1. Classification (NCBI taxonomy): domain Eukaryota; kingdom Metazoa; phylum Chordata; class Mammalia; order Lagomorpha; family Ochotonidae; genus Ochotona; species Ochotona princeps. The sequence goes on along the minus strand of NW_026701516.1, from coordinate 14,770 downwards.
ATGTTGGTGAAGGGCATATTGAAGAAGGATCAGCCGAGTGGTTCTTGTGGGAGAACAACTCCATTTGGCTCACTAACTTCACACACCATCAGGCTTCCAAGCAGCTCTCAAGGAAACTCAGTTTTCACACTCTATGCTTAGTGCCCTTTGAGTGCATTATCTAGGAATGAACCTGGTAGAGCATCCCACACAAACGAATGCTCCACATGCGGGTTTCACATGCCACCAACTTCACATTCTCAGGCAACTTGAGCGCCACAGCCGTTTTCAGATAGCCCTCAATGCAAAGGCTCTAGACGCAAATATTGGTGTGAGAGCTAATTCAATCAAGGAAACACTGCATGTTGGTGAAGGGCATATTGAAGAAGGATTAGTCGAGTGGTTCTTGTGGGAGAACAACTCCATTTGGCTCACTAACTTCACACACCATCAGGCTTCCAAGCAGCTCTCAAGGAAACTCAGTTTTCACACTCTATGCTTAGTGCCCTTTGAGTGCCTAGGACTGAAATGAAACTTGGTGAGCATCCCACACAAACGAATGCTCCACATGCGGGTTTCACATGCCACCAACTCCACATTCTCAGGCAACTTCAGCGCCACAGCCGTTTTCAGATAGCCCTCAATGCAGAGGATCTATTCGCAAATATTGGTGTGAGAGCTAATTCAATCAAGGAAACACAGCCTGTTAGTGAAGGGCATATTGAAGAAGGATCAGCCGAGTGGTTCTTGTGGGAGAACAACTCCATTTGGCTCACTAACTTCACACACCATGAGACTTCCAAGCAGCTCTCAGGAAAACTCAGTTTTCACACTCTATGCTTAGTGCCCTTTGAGTGCCTAGGACTGAAATGAAGCTTGGTGAGCATCCCACACAAGCGAATGCTCCACATGCGGGTTTCACATGCCACCAACTCCACACTCTCAGGCAACTTCAGCGCCACTGCCGTTTTCAGATAGCCCTCAATGCAAAGGCTCTAGACGCAAATATTGGTGTGAGAGCTAATTCAATCAAGGAAACACTGCATGTTGGTGACGGGGATATTGAAGAAGGATCAGCCGAGTGGTTCTTGTGGGAGAACAACTCCATTTGGCTCACTAACTTCACACACTATCAGGCTTCCAAGCAGCTCTCAAGGAAACTCAGTTTTCACACTCTATGCTTAGTGCCCTTTGAGTGCCTAGGACTGAAATGGAGCTTGGTGAGCATCCCACACAAACGAATGCTCCACATGCGTGTTTCACATGCCACCAACTCCACATTCACAGGCAACTTCAGCGCCACAGCCGTTTTCAGATAGCCCTCAATGCAAAGGCTCTAGACGCAAATGTTGGTGTGAGAGCTAATTCAATCAAGGAAACACTGCATGTTGGTGAAGGGCATATTGAAGAAGGATCAGCCGAGTGGATGTTGTGGGAGAACAACTCCATTTGGCTCACTAACTTCACACACCATCAGGCTTCCAAGCAGCTCTCACGGAATCTCAGTTTTCACACTCTATGCTTAGTGCCCTTTGAGTGCCTAGGACTGAAATGAAGCTTGGTGAGCATCCCACACAAACGAATGCTCCACATGCGGGTTTCACATGCCACCAACTCCACATTCTCAGGCAACTTCAGCGCCACAGCCGTTTTCAGATAGCCCTCAATGCAAAGGCTCTAGACGCAAATATTGGTGTGAGAGCTAATTCAATCAAGGAAACACTGCATGTTGGTGAAGGGCATATTGAAGAAGGATCAGCCGAGTGGTTCTTGTGGGAGAACAACTCCATTTGGCTCACTAACTTCACACACCATCAGGCTTCCAAGCAGCTCTCAAGGAAACTCAGTTTTCACACTCTATGCTTAGTGCCCTTAGAGTGCCTAGGACTGAAAGGAAGCTTGTTGAGCATCCCACACAAACGAATGCTCCACATGCGGGTTTCACATGCCACCAACTCCACATTCACAGGCAACTTCAGCACCACAGCCGTTTTCAGATAGCCCTCAATGCTAAGGCTCTAGACGCAAATATTGGTGTGAGAGCTAATTCAATCAAGGAAACACTGTATGTTGGTGAAGGGCATATTGAAGAAGGATCAGCCGAGTGGTTCTTGTGGGAGAACAACTCCATTTGGCTCACTAACTTCACACACCATCAGGCTTCCAAGCAGCTCTCAAGGAAACTCAGTTTTCACACTCTATGCTTAGTGCCCTTTGAGTGCCTTATCTAGAAATGAAGCTTGTTGAGCATCCCACACAAAAGAATGCTCCACATGCGGGTTTCACATGCCACCAACTCCACATTCAAAGGCAACTTCAGCGCCACAGCCGTTTTCAGATAGCCCTCAATGCAAAGGCTCTAGACCAAATATTGCTGTGAGAGCTAATTCAATCAAGGAAACACTGCATGTTGGTGAAGGGCATATTGAAGAAGGATCAGCCGAGTGGTTCTTGTGGGAGAACAACTCCATTTGGCTCACTAACTTCACACACCATCAGGCTTCCAAGCAGCTCTCAAGGAATCTCAGTTTTCACACTCTATGCTTAGTGCCCTTTGAGTGCCTAGGACTGAAATGAAGCTTGGTGAGCATCCCACACAATCGAATGCTCCACATGCGGGTTTCACATGCCACCAACTCCACATTCTCAGGCAACTTCAGCGCCACAGCCGTTTTCAGATAGCCCTCAATGCAGAGGTTCTAGACGCAAATATTGGTGTGAGAGCTAATTCAATCAAGGAAACACAGCCTGTTAGTGAAGGGCATATTGAAGAAGGATCAGCCGAGTGGTTCTTGTGGGAGAACAACTCCATTTGGCTCACTAACTTCACACACCATGAGACTTCCAAGCAGCTCTCAGGAAAACTCAGTTTTCACACTCTATGCTTAGTGCCCATTGAGTGCCTAGGACTGAAATGAAGCTTGGTGAGCATCCCACACAAACGAATGCTCCACATGCGGGTTTCACATGCCACCAACTCCACATTCTCAGGCAACTTCAGCGCCACTGCCGTTTTCAGATAGCCCTCAATGCAAAGGCTCTAGACACAAATATTGGTGTGAGAGCTAATTCAATCAAGGAAACACTGCATGCTGGTGAAGGGCATATTGAAGAAGGATCAGCCGAGTGGTTCTTGTGGGAGAACAACTCCATTTGGCTCAGTAACTTCACACACCATCAGGTTTTCAAGCAGCTCTCAAGGAAACTCAGTTTTCACACTCTATGCTTAGTGCCCTTTGAGTGCATTATCTAGGAATGAACCTGGTGGAGCATCCCACACAAAAGAATGCTCCACATGCGGGATTCACATGCCACCAACTCCACATTCTCAGGCAACTTCAGTGCCACAGCCGTTTTCAGATAGCCCTCAATGCAAAGGCTCTAGACGCAAATATTGGTGTGAGAGCTAATTCAATCAAGGAAACACTGCATGTTGGTGAAGGGCATATTGAAGAAGGATCAGCTGAGTGGTTCTTGAGGGAGAAAAACTCCATTTGGCTCACTAACTTCACACATCATCAGGCTTCCAAGCAGCTCTCAAGGAAACTCAGTTTTCACACTCTATGCTTAGTGCCCTTTGAGTGCATTATCTAGAAATGAACCTGGTAGAGCATCCCACACAAACGAATGCTCCACATGCGGGTTTCACATGCCACCAACTCCACATTCTCAGGCAACTTCAGCGCCACAGCCGTTTTCAGATAGCCCTCAATGCAAAGGTTCTAGACGCAAATATTGGTGTGAGAGCTAATTCAATCAAGGAAACACTGCATGTTGGTGAAGGGCATATTGAAGAAGGATCAGCCGAGTGGTTCTTGTGGGAGAACAACTCCATTTGGCTCACTAACTTCACACACCATCAGGCTTCCAAGCAGCTCTCAAGGAATCTCAGTTTTCACACTCTATGCTTAGTGCCCTTTTAGTACCTAGGACTGAAATGAAACTTGGTGAGCATCCCACACAAACGAATGCTCCACATGCGGGTTTCACATGCCACCAACTCCACATTCACAGGCAACTTCAGCGCCACAGCCGTTTTCAGATAGCCCTCAATGCAAAGGCTCTAGACGCAAAGATTGGTGTGAGAGCTAATTCAATCAAAGAAACACTGCATGTTGGTGAAGGGCATATTGAAGAAGGATCAGCCGAGTGGTTCTTGTGGGAGAACAACTCCATTTGGCTCACTAACTTCACACACCATCAGGCTTCCAAGCAGCTCTCAAGGAATCTCAGTTTTCACACTCTATGCTTAGTGCCCTTTGAGTGCCTAGGACTGAAATGAAGCTTGGTGAGCATCCCACACAAACGAATGCTCCACATGCGGGTTTCACATGCCACCAACTCCACATTCTCAGGCAACTTCAGCGCCACAGCCGTTTTCAGATAGCCCTCAATGCAGAGGTTCTATTCGCAAATATTGGTGTGAGAGCTAATTCAATCAAGGAAACACAGCCTGTTAGTGAAGGGCATATTGAAGAAGGATCAGCCAAGTGGTTCTTGTGGGAGAACAACTCCATTTGGCTCACTAACTTCACACACCATGAGACTTCCAAGCAGCTCTCAGGAAAACTCAGTTTTCACACTCTATGCTTAGTGCCCTTTGAGTGCCTAGGACTGAAATGAAGCTTGGTGAGCATCCCACACAAACGAATGCTCCACATGCGGGTTTCACATGCCACCAACTCCACACTCTCAGGCAACTTCAGCGCCACTGCCGTTTTCAGATAGCCCTCAATGCAAAGGCTCTAGACGCAAATATTGGTGTGAGAGCTAATTCAATCAAGGAAACACTGCATGTTGGTGAAGGGCATATTGAAGAAGGATCAGCCGAGTGGTTCTTGTGGGAGAACAACTCCATTTGGCTCACTAACTTCACACACCATCAGGCTTCCAAGCAGCTCTCAAGGAAACTCAGTTTTCACACTCTATGCTTAGTGCCCTTTGAGTGCATTATCTAGGAATGAACCTGGTAGAGCATCCCACACAAACGAATGCTCCACATGCGGGTTTCACATGCCACCAACTTCACATTCTCAGGCAACTTGAGCGCCACAGCCGTTTTCAGATAGCCCTCAATGCAAAGGCTCTAGACGCAAATATTGGTGTGAGAGCTAATTCAATCAAGGAAACACTGCATGTTGGTGAAGGGCATATTGAAGAAGGATTAGTCGAGTGGTTCTTGTGGGAGAACAACTCCATTTGGCTCACTAACTTCACACACCATCAGGCTTCCAAGCAGCTCTCAAGGAAACTCAGTTTTCACACTCTATGCTTAGTGCCCTTTGAGTGCCTAGGACTGAAATGAAACTTGGTGAGCATCCCACACAAACGAATGCTCCACATGCGGGTTTCACATGCCACCAACTCCACATTCTCAGGCAACTTCAGCGCCACAGCCGTTTTCAGATAGCCCTCAATGCAGAGGTTCTATTCGCAAATATTGGTGTGAGAGCTAATTCAATCAAGGAAACACAGCCTGTTAGTGAAGGGCATATTGAAGAAGGATCAGCCGAGTGGTTCTTGTGGGAGAACAACTCCATTTGGCTCACTAACTTCACACACCATGAGACTTCCAAGCAGCTCTCAGGAAAACTCAGTTTTCACACTCTATGCTTAGTGCCCTTTGAGTGCCTAGGACTGAAATGAAGCTTGGTGAGCATCCCACACAAGCGAATGCTCCACATGCGGGTTTCACATGCCACCAACTCCACACTCTCAGGCAACTTCAGCGCCACTGCCGTTTTCAGATAGCCCTCAATGCAAAGGCTCTAGACGCAAATATTGGTGTGAGAGCTAATTCAATCAAGGAAACACTGCATGTTGGTGAAGGGCATATTGAAGAAGGATCAGCCGAGTGGTTCTTGTGGGAGAACAACTCCATTTGGCTCACTAACTTCACACACCATCAGGCTTCCAAGCAGCTCTCAAGGAAACTCAGTTTTCACACTCTATGCTTAGTGCCCTTTGAGTGCATTATCTAGGAATGAACCTGGTAGAGAGCATCCCACACAAACGAATGCTCCACATGCGGGTTTCACATGCCACCAACTTCACATTCTCAGGCAACTTGAGCGCCACAGCCGTTTTCAGATAGCCCTCAATGCAAAGGCTCTAGACGCAAATATTGGTGTGAGAGCTAATTCAATCAAGGAAACACTGCATGTTGGTGAAGGGCATATTGAAGAAGGATTAGTCGAGTGGTTCTTGTGGGAGAACAACTCCATTTGGCTCACTAACTTCACACACCATCAGGCTTCCAAGCAGCTCTCAAGGAAACTCAGTTTTCACACTCTATGCTTAGTGCCCTTTGAGTGCCTAGGACTGAAATGAAACTTGGTGAGCATCCCACACAAACGAATGCTCCACATGCGGGTTTCACATGCCACCAACTCCACATTCTCAGGCAACTTCAGCGCCACAGCCGTTTTCAGATAGCCCTCAATGCAAAGGCTCTAGACGCAAATATTGGTGTGAGAGCTAATTCAATCAAGGAAACACTGCATGTTGGTGAAGGGCATATTGAAGAAGGATCAGCCGAGTGGTTCTTGTGGGAGAACAACTCCATTTGGCTCACTAACTTCACACACCATTAGGCTTCCAAGCAGCTCTCAAGGAAACTCAGTTTTCACACTCTATGCTTAGTGCCCTTTGAGTGAATTATCTAGAAATGAAGCTTGGTGAGCATCCCACACAAACGAATGCTCCACATGCGGGTTTCACATGCCACCAACTCCACATCCTCAGGCAACTTCAGCGCCACAGCCGTTTTCAGTTAGCCCTCCATGCAAAGTCTCTAGACGCAAATATTGGTGTGAGAGCTAATTCAATCAAGGAAACACTGCATGTTGGTGAAGGTCATATTGAAGAAGGATCAGCCGAGTGGTTCTTGTGGGAGAACAACTCCATTTGGCTCACTAACTTCACACACCATTAGGCTTCCAAGCAGCTCTCAAGGAAACTCAGTTTTCACACTCTATTCTTAGTGCCCTTTGAGTGCCTAGGACTGAAATGAAGCTTGGTGAGCATCCCACACAAACGAATGCTCCACATGCGGGTTTCACATGCCACCAACTCCACATTCACAGGCAACTTCAGCGCCACAGCCATTTTCAGATAGCCCTCAATGCAAAGGCTCTAGACTCAAATGTTGGTGTGAGAGCTAATTCAATCAAGGAAACACTGCATGTTGGTGAAGGTCATATTGAAGAAGGATCAGCCGAGTGGTTCTTGTGGGAGAACAACTCCATTTGGCTCACTAACTTCACACACCATCAGGCTTCCAAGCAGCTCTCACGGAATCTCAGTTTTCACACTCTATGCTTAGTGCCCTTTGAGTGCCTAGGACTGAAATGAAGCTTGGTGAGCATCCCACACAAACGAATGCTCCACATGCGGGTTTCACATGCCACCAACTCCACATCCTCAGGCAACTTCAGCGCCACAGCCGTTTTCAGATAGCCCTCAATGCAAAGGCTCTAGACGCAAATATTGGTGTGAGAGCTAATTCAATCAAGGAAACACTGCATGTTGGTGAAGGGCATATTGAAGAAGGATCAGCCGAGTGGTTCTTGTGGGAGAACAACTCCATTTGGCTCACTAACTTCACACACCATCAGGCTTCCAAGCAGCTCTCAAGGAAACTCAGTTTTCACACTCTATGCTTAGTGCCCTTTGAGTGCATTATCTAGGAATGAACCTGGTAGAGCATCCCACACAAACGAATGCTCCACATGCGGGTTTCACATGCCACCAACTTCACATTCTCAGGCAACTTGAGCGCCACAGCCGTTTTCAGATAGCCCTCAATGCAAAGGCTCTAGACGCAAATATTGGTGTGAGAGCTAATTCAATCAAGGAAACACTGCATGTTGGTGAAGGGCATATTGAAGAAGGATTAGTCGAGTGGTTCTTGTGGGAGAACAACTCCATTTGGCTCACTAACTTCACACACCATCAGGCTTCCAAGCAGCTCTCAAGGAAACTCAGTTTTCACACTCTATGCTTAGTGCCCTTTGAGTGCCTAGGACTGAAATGAAACTTGCTGAGCATCCCACACAAACGAATGCTCCACATGCGGGTTTCACATGCCACCAATTCCACATTCACAGGTAACTTCAGCGCCACAGCCGTTTTCAGATAGCCCTCAATGCAAAGGCTCTAGACGCAAATGTTGGTGTGAGAGCTAATTCAATCAAGGAAACAATGCATGTTGGTGAAGGGCATATTGAAGAAGGATCAGCCGAGTGGTTCTTGTGGGAGAACAACTCCATTTGGCTCACTAACTTCACACACCATCAGGCTTCCAAGCAGCTCTCAAGGAATCTCAGTTTTCACACTCTATGCTTAGTGCCCTTTGAGTGCATTATCTAGGATTGAACCTGCTAGAGCATCCCACACAAACGAACGCTCCACATGCGGGTTTCACATGCTACCAACTCCACATTCTCAGGCAACTTCAGCACCACAGCCGTTTTCAGATAGCCCTCAATGCAAAGGCTCTAGACGCAAATATTGGTGTGAGAGCTAATTCAATCAAGGAAACACTGCATGTTGGTGAAGGGCATATTGAAGAAGGATCAGCCGAGTGGTTCTTGTGGGAGAACAACTCCATTTGGCTCACTAACTTCACACACCATCAGGCTTCCAAGCAGCTCTCAAGGAAACTCAGTTTTCACACTCTATGCTTAGTGCCCTTTGAGTGCCTAGGACTGAAATGAAACTTGGTGAGCATCCCACACAAACGAATGCTCCACATGCGGGTTTCACATGCCACCAACTCCACATTCTCAGGCAACTTCAGCGCCACAGCCGTTTTCAGATAGCCCTCAATGCAAAGGCTCTAGACGCAAATATTGGTGTGAGAGCTAATTCAATCAAGGAAACACTGCATGTTGGTGAAGGGCATATTGAAGAAGGATCAGCCGAGTGGTTCTTGTGGGAGAACAACTCCATTTGGCTCACTAACTTCACACACCATTAGGCTTCCAAGCAGCTCTCAAGGAAACTCAGTTTTCACACTCTATGCTTAGTGCCCTTTGAGTGCATTATCTAGAAATGAAGCTTGGTGAGCATCCCACACAAACGAATGCTCCACATGCGGGTTTCACATGCCACCAACTCCACATCCTCAGGCAACTTCAGCGCCACAGCCGTTTTCAGTTAGCCCTCCATTCAAAGTCTCTAGACGCAAATATTGGTGTGAGAGCTAATTCAATCAAGGAAACACTGCATGTTGGTGAAGGGCATATTGAAGAAGGATCAGCCGAGTGGTTCTTGTGGGAGAACAACTCCATTTGGCTCACTAACTTCACACACCATTAGGCTTCCAAGCAGCTCTCAAGGAAACTCAGTTTTCACACTCTATGCTTAGTGCCCTTTGAGTGCCTAGGACTGAAATGAAGCTTGGTGAGCATCCCACACAAACGAATGCTCCACATGCGGGTTTCACATGCCACCAACGCCACATCCTCAGGCAACTTCAGCGCCACAGCCGTTTTCAGATAGCCCTCAATGCAAAGGCTCTAGACGCAAATATTGGTGTGAGAGCTAATTCAACCAAGGAAACACTGCATGTTGGTGAAGGGCATGTTGAAGAAAAATCAGCCGAGTGGATGTTGTGGGAGAACAACTCCATTTGGCTCACTAACTTCACACACCATCAGGCTTCCAAGCAGCTCTCACGGAATCTCAGTTTTCACACTCTATGCTTAGTGCCCGTTGAGTGCCTAGGACTGAAATGAAGCTGGTAGAGCATCCCACACAAACGAATGCTCCACATGCGGGTTTCACATGCCACAAACTCCACATTCTCAGGCAACTTCAGCGCCACAGCCGTTTTCAGATAGCCCTCAATGCAAAGGCTCTAGACGCAAATGTTGGTGTGAGAGGTAATTCAATCAAGGCAACAATGCATGTTGGTGAAGGGCATATTGAAGAAGGATCAGCCGAGTGGTTCTTGTGGGAGAACAACTCCATTTGGCTCACTAACTTCACACACCATCAGGCTTCCAAGCAGCTCTCAAGGAATCTCAGTTTTCACACTCTATGCTTAGTGCCCTTTGAGTGCATTATCTAGGATTGAACCTGCTAGAGCATCCCACACAAACGAACGCTCCACATGCGGGTTTCACATGCTACCAACTCCACATTCTCAGGCAAATTCAGCACCACAGCCGTTTTCAGATAGCCCTCAATGCAAAGGCTCTAGACGCAAATATTGGTGTGAGAGCTAATTCAATCAAGGAAACACTGCATGTTGGTGAAGGGCATATTGAAGAAGGATCAGCCGAGTGGTTCTTGTGGGAGAACAACTCCATTTGGCTCACTAACTTCACACACCATCAGGCTTCCAAGCAGCTCTCAAGGAAACTCAGTTTTCACACTCTATGCTTAGTGCCCTTTGAGTGCCTAGGACTGAAATGAAACTTGGTGAGCATCCCACACAAACGAATGCTCCACATGCGGGTTTCACATGCCACCAACTCCACACTCACAGGCAACTTCAGCGCCACAGCCGTTTTCAGATAGCCCTCAATGCAAAGGCTCTAGACGCAAATATTGGTGTGAGAGCTAATTCAATCAAGGAAACACTGCATGTTGGTGAAGGGCATATTGAAGAAGGATCAGCCGAGTGGTTCTTGTGGGAGAACAACTCCATTTGGCTCACTAACTTCACACACCATTAGGCTTCCAAGCAGCTCTCAAGGAAACTCAGTTTTCACACTCTATGCTTAGTGCCCTTTGAGTGAATTATCTAGAAATGAAGCTTGGTGAGCATCCCACACAAACGAATGCTCCACATGCGGGTTTCACATGCCACCAACTCCACATCCTCAGGCAACTTCAGCGCCACAGCCGTTTCAGTTAGCCCTCCATGCAAAGTCTCTAGACGCAAATATTGGTGTGAGAGCTAATTCAATCAAGGAAACACTGCATGTTGGTGAAGGTCATATTGAAGAAGGATCAGCCGAGTGGTTCTTGTGGGAGAACAACTCCATTTGGCTCACTAACTTCACACACCATTAGGCTTCCAAGCAGCTCTCAAGGAAACTCAGTTTTCACACTCTATGCTTAGTGCCCTTTGAGTGCCTAGGACTGAAATGAAGCTTGGTGAGCATCCCACACAAACGAATGCTCCACATGCGGGTTTCACATGCCACCAACGCCACATCCTCAGGCAACTTCAGCGCCACAGCCGTTTTCAGATAGCCCTCAATGCAAAGGCTCTAGACGCAAATATTGGTGTGAGAGCTAATTCAACCAAGGAAACACTGCATGTTGGTGAAGGGCATGTTGAAGAAAAATCAGCCGAGTGGATGTTGTGGGAGAACAACTCCATTTGGCTCACTAACTTCACACACCATCAGGCTTCCAAGCAGCTCTCACGGAATCTCAGTTTTCACACTCTATGCTTAGTGCCCGTTGAGTGCCTAGGACTGAAATGAAGCTGGTAGAGCATCCCACACAAACGAATGCTCCACATGCGGGTTTCACATGCCACCAACTCCACATTCTCAGGCAACTTCAGCGCCACAGCCGTTTTCAGATAGCCCTCAATGCAGAGGTTCTAGACGCAATTATTGGTGTGAGAGCTAATTCAATCAAGGAAACACAGCCTGTTAGTGAAGGGCATATTGAAGAAGGATCAGCCGAGTGGTTCTTGTGGGAGAACAACTCCATTTGGCTCACTAACTTCACACACCATTAGGCTTCCAAGCAGCTCTCAAGGAAACTCAGTTTTCACACTCTATGCTTAGTGCCCTTTGAGTGCCTAGGACTGAAATGAAGCTTGGTGAGCATCCCACACAAACGAATGCTCCACATGCGGGTTTCACATACCACCAACGCCACATCCTCAGGCAACTTCAGCGCCACAGCCGTTTTCAGATAGCCCTCAATGCAAAGGCTCTAGACGCAAATATTGGTGTGAGAGCTAATTCAATCAAGGAAACTCTGCATGTTGCTGAAGGGCATATTGAAGAAGGATCAGCCGAGTGGTTCTTGTGGGAGAACAACTCCATTTGGCTCACTAACTTCACACACTATCAGGCTTCCAAGCAGCTCTCAAGGAAACTCAGTTTTCACACTCTATGCTTAGTGCCCTTTGAGTGAATTATCTAGAAATGAAGCTTGGTGAGCATCCCACACAAACGAATGCTCCACATGCGGGTTTCACATGCCACCAACTCCACATTCACAGGCAACTTCAGCGCCACAGCCGTTTTCAGATAGCCCTCAATGCAAAGGCTCTAGACTCAAATGTTGGTGTGAGAGCTAATTCAATCAAGGAAACACTGCATGTTGGTGAAGGGCATATTGAAGAAGGATCAGCCGAGTGGTTCTTGTGGGAGAACAACTCCATTTGGCTCACTAACTTCACACACCATCAGGCTTCCAAGCAGCTCTCACGGAATCTCAGTTTTCACACTCTATGCTTAGTGCCCTTTGAGTGCCTAGGACTGAAATGAAGCTTGGTGAGCATCCCACACAAACGAATGCTCCACATGCGGGTTTCACATGCCACCAACTCCACATCCTCAGGCAACTTCAGCGCCACAGCCGTTTTCAGATAGCCCTCAATGCAAAGGCTCTAGACGCAAATATTGGTGTGAGAGCTAATTGAATCAAGGAAACACTGCATGTTGGTGACGGGGATATTGAAGAAGGATCAGCCGAGTGGTTCTTGTGGGAGAACAACTCCATTTGGCTCACTAACTTCACACACTATCAGGCTTCCAAGCAGCTCTCAAGGAAACTCAGTTTTCACACTCTATGCTTAGTGCCCTTAGAGTGCCTAGGACTGAAATGAAGCTTGGTGAGCATCCCACACAAACGAATGCTCCACATGCGGGTTTCACATGCCACCAACGCCACATCCTCAGGCAACTTCAGCGCCACAGCCGTTTTCAGAGAGCCCTCAATGCAAAGGCTCTAGACGCAAATATTGGTGTGAGAGCTAATTCAATCAAGGAAACACTGCATGTTGGTGAAGGGCATATTGAAGAAGGATCAGCCGAGTGGATGTTGTGGGAGAACAACTCCATTTGGCTCACTAACTTCACACACCATCAGGCTTCCAAGCAGCTCTCACGGAATCTCAGTTTTCACACTCTATGCTTAGTGCCCTTTGAGTGCCTAGGACTGAAATGAAGCTTGGTGAGCATCCCACACAAACGAATGCACCACATGCGGGTTTCACATGCCACCAACTCCACATTCACAGGCAACTTCAGCGCCACAGCCGTTTTCAGATAGCCCTCAATGCAAAGGCTCTAGACCAAATATTGCTGTGAGAGCTAATTCAATCAAGGAAACACTGCATGTTGGTGAAGGGCATATTGAAGAAGGATCAGCCGAGTGGTTCTTGTGGGAGAACAACTCCATTTGGCTCACTAACTTCACACACCATCAGGCTTCCAAGCAGCTCTCAAGGAAACTCAGTTTTCACACTCTATGCTTAGTGCCCTTAGAGTGCCTAGGACTGAAAGGAAGCTTGTTGAGCATCCCACACAAACGAATGCTCCACATGCGGGTTTCACATGCCACCAACTCCACATTCACAGGCAACTTCAGCGCCACAGCCGTTTTCAGATAGCCCTCAATGCAAAGGCTCTAGACGCAAATATTGGTGTGAGAGCTAATTCAATCAAGGAAACACTGTATGTTGGTGAAGGGCATATTGAAGAAGGATCAGCCGAGTGGTTCTTGTGGGAGAACAACTCCATTTGGCTCACTAACTTCACACACCATCAGGCTTCCAAGCAGCTCTCAAGGAAACTCAGTTTTCACACTCTATGCTTAGTGCCCTTTGAGTGCCTTATCTAGAAATGAAGCTTGTTGAGCATCCCACACAAAAGAATGCTCCACATGCGGGTTTCACATGCCACCAACTCCACATTCACAGGCAACTTCAGCGCCACAGCCGTTTTCAGATAGCCCTCAATGCAAAGGCTCTAGACCAAATATTGCTGTGAGAGCTAATTCAATCAAGGAAACACTGCATGTTGGTGAAGGGCATATTGAAGAAGGATCAGCCGAGTGGTTCTTGTGGGAGAACAACTCCATTTGGCTCACTAACTTCACACACCATCAGGCTTCCAAGCAGCTCTCAAGGAATCTCAGTATTCACACTCTATGCTTAGTGCCCTTTGAGTGCCTAGGACTGAAAGGAAGCTTGGTGAGCATCCCACACAATCGAATGCTCCACATGCGGGTTTCACATGCCACCAACTCCACATTCTCAGGCAACTTCAGCGCCACAGCCGTTTTCAGATAGCCCTCAATGCAGAGGTTCTAGACGCAAATATTGGTGTGAGAGCTAATTCAATCAAGGAAACACAGCCTGTTAGTGAAGGGCATATTGAAGAAGGATCAGCCGAGTGGTTCTTGTGGGAGAACAACTCCATTTGGCTCACTAACTTCACACACCATGAGACTTCCAAGCAGCTCTCAGGAAAACTCAGTTTTCACACTCTATGCTTAGTGCCCATTGAGTGCCTAGGACTGAAATGAAGCTTGGTGAGCATCCCACACAAACGAATGCTCCACATGCGGGTTTCACATGCCACCAACTCCACATTCTCAGGCAACTTCAGCGCCACTGCCGTTTTCAGATAGCCCTCAATGCAAAGGCTCTAGACGCAAATATTGGTGTGAGAGCTAATTCAATCAAGGAAACACTGCATGCTGGTGAAGGGCATATTGAAGAAGGATCAGCCGAGTGGTTCTTGTGGGAGAACAACTCCATTTGGCTCAGTAACTTCACACACCATCAGGTTTCCAAGCAGCTCTC
>NW_026701515.1:0-33832 GCF_030435755.1 Ochotona princeps | reverse complement strand
TAGAGCATCCCACACAAACGAATGCTCCACATTCGGTTTTCACATTCCACCAACTCCACATTGACAGGCAACTTCAGCGCCACAGCCGTTTTCAGATAGCCCTCAATGCAAAGGCTCTAGACACAAATATTGGTGTGAGAGCTAATTCAATCAAGGAAACACTGCATGTTGGTGAAGGGCATATTGAAGAAGGATCAGACGAGTGGTTCTTGTGGGAGAACAACTCCATTTGGCTCACTAACTTCACACACCATCAGGCTTCCAAGCAGCTCTCAAGGAAACAGTTTTCACACTCTATGCTTAGTGCCCTTTGAGTGCCTAGGACTAAATTGAACCTGGTAGAGCATCCCACACAAACGACTGCTCCACATGCGGTTTTCACATGCCACCAACTCCACATTCACAGGCAACTTCAGCGCCACAGCCGTTTTCAGATAGCCCTCAATGCAAAGGCTCTAGACACAAATATTGGTGTGAGAGCTAATTCAATCAAGGAAACACTGCATGTTGGTGAAGGGCATATTGAAGAAGGATCAGACGAATGGTTCTTGTGGGAGAACAACTCCATTTGGCTCACTAACTTCACACACCATCAGGCTTCCAAGCAGCTCTCAAGGAAACAGTTTTCACACTCTATGCTTAGTGCCCTTTGAGTGCCTAGGACTAAAATGAACCTGGTAGAGCATCCCACACAACGACTGCTCCACATGCGGTTTTCACTTGCCACCAACTCCACATTCACAGGCAACTTCAGCGCCACAGCCGTTTTCAGATAGCCCTCAATGCAAAGGCTCTAGACACAAATATTGGTGTGAGAGCTAATTCAATCAAGGAAACACTGCATGTTGGTGAAGGGCATATTGAAGAAGGATCAGCCGAGTGGTTCTTGTGGGAGAACAACTCCATTTGGCTCACTAACTTCACACACCATCAGGCTTCCAAGCAGCTCTCAAGGAAACTCAGTTTTCACACTCTATGCTTAGTGCCCTTTGAGTGCATTATCTAGGAATGAACCTGGTAGAACATCCCACACAAACGAATGCTCCACATGCGGGTTTCACATGCCACCAACTCCACATTCACAGGCAACTTCAGCGCCACAGCCGTTTTCAGATAGCCCTCAATGCAAAGGCTCTAGACGCAAATATTGGTGTGAGAGCTAATTCAATCAAGGAAACACTGCATGTTGGTGAAGGGCATATTGAAGAAGATCAGCCGAGTGGTTCTTGTGGGAGAACAACTCCATTGGCTCACTAACTTCACACACCATCAGGCTTCCAAGCAGCTCTCAAGGAAACTCAGTTTTCACACTCTATGCTTAGTGCCCTTTGAGTGCATTATCTAGGAATGAACCTGGTAGAGCATCCCACACAAACGAATGCTTCACATACGGGTTTCACATGCCACCAACTCCACATTCACAGGCAACTTCAGCGCCACAGCCGTTTTCAGATAGCCTTCAATGCAAAGGCTCTAGACGCAAATATTGTGTGAGAGCTAATTCAATCAAGGAAACACTGCATGTTGGTGAAGGGCATATTGAAGAAGGATCAGCCGAGTGGTTCTTGTGGGAGAACAACTCCATTTGGCTCACTAACTTCACACACCATCAGGCTTCCAAGCAGCTCTCAAGGAAACTCAGTTTTCACACTCTATGCTTAGTGCCCTTTGAGTGCCTAGGACTGAAATGAACCTGGTAGAGCATCCCGCACAAACGAATGCTCCACATGCGGGTTTCACATGCCACCAACTCCACATTCTGAGGCAACTTCAGCGCCACAGCCGTTTTCAGATAGCCCTCAATGCAAAGGCTCTAGACGCAAATATTTGTATGAGAGCTAATTCAATCAAGGAAACACTGCATGTTGGTGAAGGGCATATTAAAGAAGGATCAGCCGAGTGGTTCTTGTGGGAGAACAACTCCATGTGGCTCACTAACTTCACACACCATCAGGCTTCCAAGCAGCTCTCAAGGAAACTCAGTTTTCACACTCTATGCTTAGTGCCCTTTGAGTGCATTATCTAGGAATGAACCTGGTAGAACATCCCACACAAACGAATGCTCCACATGCGGGTTTCACATGCCACCAACTCCACATTCACAGGCAACTTCAGCGCCACAGCCGTTTTCAGATAGCCCTCAATGCAAAGGCTCTAGACGCAAATATTGGTATGAGAGCTAATTCAATCAAGGAAACACTGCATGTTGGTGAAGGGCATATTGAAGAAGGATCAGCCGAGTGGTTTTTTGTGGGAGAACAACTCCATTTGGATCACTAACTTCACACACCATCAGGCTTCCAAGCAGCTCTCAAGGAAACTCAGTTTTCACACTCTATGCTTAGTGCCCTTTGAGTGCCTAGGACTGAAATGAAACTTGGTGAGCATCCCACACAAACGAATGCTCCACATGCGGGTTTCACATGCCACCAACTCCACATTCACAGGCAACTTCAGCGCCACAGCCGTTTTCAGATAGCCCTCAATGCAAAGGCTCTAGACGCAAATATTGGTGTGAGAGCTAATTCAATCAAGGAAACACTGCATGTTGGTGAAGGGCATATTGAAGAAGGATCAGCCGAGTGGTTCTTGTGGGAGAACAACTCCATTTGGCTCACTAACTTCACACACCATCAGGCTTCCAAGCAGCTCTCAAGGAAACTCAGTTTTCACACTCTATGCTTAGTGCCCTTTGAGTGCATTATCTAGTAATGAACCTGGTAGAGCATCTCACACAAACGAATGCTTCACATAGCGGGTTTCACGATGCCACCAACTCCACATTCACAGGCAACTTCAGCGCCACAGCCGTTTTCAGATAGCCCTCAATGCAAAGGCTCTAGACGCAAATATTGGTGTGAGAGCTAATTCAATCAAGGAAACACTGCATGTTGGTGAAGGGCATATTGAAGAAGAATCAGCCGAGTGGTTCTTGAGGGAGAACAACTCCATTTGGCTCACTAACTTCACACACCATCAGGCTTCCAAGCAGCTCTCAAGAAAACTCAGTTTTCACACTCTATGTTTAGTGCCCTTTGAATGCATTATGAAAGAATGAACCTGGTAGAGCATCCCACACAAACGAATGCTCCACATGCGGGTTTCACATGCCACCAACTCCACATTCACAGGCAACATCAGCGCCACAGCCATTTTCAGATAGCCCTCAATGCAAAGGCTGTAGACGCAAATATTGGTGTGAGAGCTAATTCAATCAAGGAAACACTGCATGTTGGTGAAGGGCATATTGAAGAAGGATCAGCCAAGTGGTTCTTGTGGGAGAACAACTCCATTTGGCTGACTAACTTCACACACCATCAGGCTTCCAAGCAGCTCTCAAGGAGAAACTCAGTTTTCACACTCTATGTTTTGTGCCCTTTGAGTGCATTATCTAGGAATGAACCTGGTAGAGCATCCACACAAACGAATGCTCCACATGCGGGTTTCACATGCCACCAACTCCACATGCACAGGCAACTTCAGAGCCACAGCCGTTTTCAGATAGCCCTCAATGCAAAGGCTCTAGACGCAAATATTGGTGTGAGAGCTAATTCAATCAAGGAAACACTGCATGTTGGTGAAGGGCATATTGAAGAAGGATCAGCCGAGTGGTTCTTGTGGGAGAACAACTCCATTTGGCTCACTAACTTCACACACCATCAGGCTTCCAAGCAGCTCTCAAGGAAACTCAGTTTTCACACTCTATGCTTAGTTGCCCTATGAGTGCCTAGGACTGAAATGAAGCTTGGAGAGCATCCCACATAAACGAATGCTCCACATGCGGGTTTCACATGCCACCAACTCCACATTCACAGGCAACTTCAGCGCCACAGCCGTTTTCAGATAGCCCTCAATGCAAAGGCTCTAGACGCAAATATTGGTGTGAGAGCTAATTCAATCAAGGAAACACTGCATGTTGGTGAAGGGCATATTGAAGAAGGATCAGCCGAGTGGTTCTTGTGGGAGAACAACTCCATTTGGCTCACAATCTTCACACACAATCAGGCTTCCAAGCAGCTCTCAAGGAAACTCAGTTTTCACACTCTATGTTTAGTGCCCTTTGCATGGCTAGGACTGAAATGAACCTGGTAGAGCATCCCACACAAACGAATGCTCCACATGCGGGTTTCACATGCCACCAACTCCACATTCACAGGCAACTTCAGCGCCACAGCCGTTTTCAGATAGCCCTCAATGCAAAGGCTCTAGATGCAAATATTGGTGTGAGAGCTAATTCAATGAAGGAAACACTGCATGTTGGTGAAGGGCATATTGAAGAAGGATCAGCCGAGTGGTTCTTGTGGGAGAACAACTCCATTTGGCTCACTAACTTCACACACCATCAGGCTTCCAAGCAGCTCTCAAGGAAACTCAGTTTTCACACTCTATGCTTAGTGCTCTATGTGTGCCTAGGACTGAAATGAAGCTTGGTCAACATCCCACACAAACGAATGCTCCACATGCGGGTTTCACATGCCACCAACTCCACATTCTCAGGCAACTTCAGCGAAACAGCCGTTTTCAGATAGCCCTCAATGCAAAGGCTCTAGACGCAAATATTGGTGTGAGAGCTAATTCAATCAAGGAAACACTGCATGTTGGTGAAGGGCATATTGAAGAAGGATAGGCCGAGTGGTTCTTGTGGTAGAACAACTCAATTTGGCTCACTAACTTCACACACCATCAGGCTTCCATTTAGCTCTCAAGGAAACTCAGTTTTCACACTCTATGCTTAGTGCCCTTTGTGTGCCTGGGACAGAAATGAAGCTTGGTGAGCATCCCACACAAACGAATGCTCCACATGTGGGTTTCACATGCCACCAACTCCACATTCACAGGCAACATCAGCGCCACAGCCGTTTTCAGATAGCCCTCAATGCAAAGGCTCTAGACGCAAATATTGGTGTGAGAGCTAATTCAATCAAGGAAACACTGCATGTTGGTGAAGGGCATATTGAAGAAGGATCAGCCGAGTGGTTCTTGTGGGAGAACAACTCCATTTGGCTCACTAACTTCACACACCATCAGGCTTCCAAGCAGCTCTCAAGGAAACTCAGTTTTCACACTCTATGCTTAGTGCCCTTTGAGTGCCTAGGACTGAAATGAAGCTTGGAGAGCATCCCACATAAACGAATGCTCCACATGCGGGTTTCACATGCCACCAACTCCACATTCACAGGCAACTTCAGCGCCACAGCCGTTTTCAGATAGCCCTCAATGCAAAGGCTCTAGACGCAAATATTGGTGTGAGAGCTAATTCAATCAAGGAAACACTGCATGTTGGTGAAGGGCATATTGAAGAAGGATCAGCCGAGTGGTTCTTGTGGGAGAACAACTCCATTTGGCTCACTAACTTCACACACCATCAGGCTTCCAAGCAGCTCTCAAGGAAACTCAGTTTTCACACTCTATGCTTAGTGCCCTTTGCATGGCTAGGACTGAAATGAACCTGGTAGAGCATCCCACACAAACGAATGCTCCACATGCGGGTTTCACATGCCACCAACTCCACATTCTCAGGCAACTTCAGCGAAACAGCCGTTTTCAGATAGCCCTCAATGCAAAGGCTCTAGACGCAAATATTGGTGTGAGAGCTAATTCAATCAAGGAAACACTGCATGTTGGTGAAGGGCATATTGAAGAAGGATAGGCCGAGTGGTTCTTGTGGTAGAACAACTCAATTTGGCTCACTAACTTCACACACCATCAGGCTTCCATTTAGCTCTCAAGGAAACTCAGTTTTCACACTCTATGCTTAGTGCCCTTTGTGTGCCTGGGACAGAAATGAAGCTTGGTGAGCATCCCACACAAACGAATGCTCCACATGTGGGTTTCACATGCCACCAACTCCACATTCACAGGCAACATCAGCGCCACAGCCGTTTTCAGATAGCCCTCAATGCAAAGGCTCTAGACGCAAATATTGGTGTGAGAGCTAATTCAATCAAGGAAACACTGCATGCTGGTGAAGGGCATATTGAAGAAGGATCAGCCGAGTGGTTCTTGTGGGAGAACAACTCCATTTGGCTCACTAACTTCACACACCATCAGGCTTCCAAGCAGCTCTCAAGGAAACTCAGTTTTCACACTCTATGTTTAGTGCCCTTTGAGTGCATTATCTAGGAATGAACCTGGTAGAGCATCCCACACAAACGAATGCTCCACATGCGGGTTTCACATGCCACCAACTCCACATTCACAGGCAACTTCAGCGCCACAGCCGTTTTCAGATAGCCCTCAATGCAAAGGCTCTAGACGCAAATATTGGTGTGAGAGCTATTTCAATCAAGGAAACACTGCATGTTGGTGAAGGGCATATTGAAGAAGGATCAGCCAAGTGGTTCTTGTGGGAGAACAACTCCATTTGGCTCACTAACTTCACACACCATCAGGCTTCCAAGCAGCTCTCAAGGAAACTCAGTTTTCACACTCTATGTTTAGTGCCCTTTGAGTGCAATATCTAGGAATGAACCTGGTAGAGCATCCCACACAAACGAATGCTCCACATGCGGGTTTCACATGCCACCAACTCCACATTCACAGGCAACTTCAGAGCCACAGCCGTTTTCAGATAGCCCTCAATGCAAAGGCTCTAGACGCAAATATTGGTGTGAGAGCTAATTCAATCAAGGAAACACTGCATGTTGGTGAAGGGCATATTGAAGAAGGATCAGCCGAGGTGATCTTGTGGGAGAACAACTCCATTTGGCTCACTAACTTCACACACCATCAGGCTTCCAAGCAGCTCTCAAGGAAACTCAGTTTTCACACTCTATGTTTAGTGCCCTTTGTGTGCCTAGGACTGAAATGAAGCTTGGTCAGCATCCCACACAAACGAATGCTCCACATGCGGGTTTCACATGCCACCAACTCCAGATTCACAGGAACTTCAGCGCCACAGCCGTTTTCAGATAGCCCTCAATGCAAAGGCTCTAGACGCAAATATTGGTGTGAGAGCTAATTCAATCAAGGAAACACTGCATGTTGGTGAAGGGCATATTGAAGAAGGATCAGCCGAGTGGTTCTTGTGGGAGAACAACTCCATTTGGCTCACTAACTTCACACACCATCAGGCTTCCAAGCAGCTCTCAAGGAAACTCAGTTTTCACACTCTATGCTTAGTGCCCTTTGAGTGCATTATCTAGGAATGAACCTGGTAGAGCATCCCACACAAACGAATGCTCCACATGCGGGTTTCACATGCCAGCAACTCCATATTGACAGGCAACTTCAGCGCCACAGCCGTTTTCAGATAGCCCTCAATGCAAAGGCTCTAGACGCAAATATTGGTGTGAGAGCTAATTCAATCAAGGAAACACTGCATGTTGGTGAAGGGCATATTGAAGAAGGATCAGCCGAGTGGTTCTTGTGGGAGAACAACTCCATTTGGCTCACTAACTTCACACACCATCAGGCTTCCAAGGAGCTCTCAAGGAAACTCAGTTTTCAAACTCTATGCTTAGTGCCCTTTGAGTGCCTAGGACTGAAAGGAAGCTTGGAGAGCATTCAACATATACGAATGCTCCACATGCGGGTTTCACATGCCACCAACTCCACATTCACAGGCAACTTCAGCGCCACAGCCGTTTTCAGATAGCCCTCAATGCAAAGGCTCTAGACGCAAATATTGGTGTGAGAGCTAATTCAATCAAGGAAACACTGCATGTTGGTGAAGGGCATATGGAAGAAGGATCAGCCGAGTGGTTCTTGTGGGAGAACAACTCCATTTGGCTCACTAACTTCACACACCATCAGGCTTCCAAGCAGCTCTCAAGGAAACTCAGTTTTCACACTCTATGCTTAGTGCCCTTTGTGTGCCTGGGACAGAAATGAAGCTTGGTCAGCATCCCACACGTACGAATGCTCCACATGCGGGTTTCACATGCCACCAACTCCACATTCACAGGCAACTTCAGCGCCACAGCCGTTTTCAGATAGCCCTCAATGCAAAGGCTCTAGACGCAAATATTGGTGTGAGAGCTAATTCAATCAAGGAAACACTGCATGTTGGTGAAGGGCATATTGAAGAAGGATCAGCCGAGTGGTTCTTGTGGGAGAACAACTCCATTTGGCTCACTAACTTCACACACCATCAGGCTTCCAAGCAGCTCTCAAGGAAACTCAGTTTTCACACTCTATGCTTAGTGCCCTTTGAGTGCATTATCTAGGAATGAACCTGGTAGAGCATCCCACACAAACGAATGCTCCACATGCGGGTTTCACATGCCACCAACTCCACATTCACAGGCAACTTCAGCGCCACAGCCGTTTTCAGATAGCCCTCAATGCAAAGGCTCTAGACGCAAATATTGGTGTGAGAGCTAATTCAATCAAGGAAACACTGCATGTTGGTGAAGGGCATATTGAAGAAGGATCAGCCGAGTGGTTCTTGTGGGAGAACAACTCCATTTGGCTCACTAACTTCACACACCATCAGGCTTCCAAGCAGCTCTCAAGGAAACTCAGTTTTCACACTCTATGCTTAGTGCCCTTTGAGAGCATTATCTAGGAATGAACCTGGTAGAGCATCCCACACAAACGAATGCTCCACATGCGGGTTTCACATGCCACCAACTCCACATTCACAGGCAACTTCAGCGCCACAGCAGTTTTCAGATAGCCCTCAATGCAAAGGCTCTAGACGCAAATATTGGTGTGAGAGCTAATTCAATCAAGGAAACATGGCATGTTGGTGAAGGGCATATTGAAGAAGGATCAGCCGAGTGGTTCTTGTGGGAGAACAACTCCATTTGGCTCACTAACTTCACACACCATCAGGCTTCCAAGCAGCTCTCAAGGAAACTCAGTTTTCACACTCTATGCTTAGTGCCCTTTAAGTGCATTATCTAGGAATGAACCTGGTAGAGCATCTCACACAAACGAATGCTTCACATGCGGGTTTCAGATGCCACCAACTCCACATTCACAGGCAACTTCAGCACCACAGCCGTTTTCAGATAGCCCTCAATGCAAAGGCTCTAGACGCAAATATTGGTGTGAGAGCTAATTCAATCAAGGAAACACTGCATGTTGGTGAAGGGCATATTGAAGAAGGATCAGCCGAGTGGTTCTTGAGGGAGAACAACTCCATTTGGCTCACTAACTTCACACACCATCAGGCTTCCAAGCAGCTCTCAAGAAAACTCAGTTTTCACACTCTATGTTTAGTGCCCTTTGAATGCATTATGAAAGAATGAACCTGGTAGAGCATCCCACACAAACGAATGCTCCACATGCGGG
The DNA here is from genome assembly GCF_030435755.1 of Ochotona princeps. NCBI lineage: Eukaryota > Metazoa > Chordata > Mammalia > Lagomorpha > Ochotonidae > Ochotona > Ochotona princeps. The sequence goes on along the minus strand of NW_026701515.1, from coordinate 24,592 downwards.
TTTCACATGCCACCAACTCCACATTCACAGGCAACATCAGCGCCACAGCCATTTTCAGATAGCCCTCAATGCAAAGGCTCTAGACGCAAATATTGGTGTGAGAGCTAATTCAATCAAGGAAACACTGCATGTTGGTGAAGGGCATATTGAAGAAGGATCAGCCAAGTGGTTCTTGTGGGAGAACAACTCCATTTGGCTGACTAACTTCACACACCATCAGGCTTCCAAGCAGCTCTCAAGGAAACTCAGTTTTCACACTCTATGTTTAGTGCCCTTTGAGTGCATTATCTAGGAATGAACCTGGTAGAGCATCCCACACAAACGAATGCTCCACATGCGGGTTTCACATGCCACCAACTCCACATTCACAGGCAACTTCAGAGCCACAGCCGTTTTCAGATAGCCCTCAATGCAAAGGCTCTAGACGCAAATATTGGTGTGAGAGCTAATTCAATCAAGGAAACACTGCATGTTGGTGAAGGGCATATTGAAGAAGGATCAGCCGAGTGGTTCTTGTGGGAGAACAACTCCATTTGGCTGACTAACTTCACACACCATCAGGCTTCCAAGCAGCTCTCAAGGAAACTCAGTTTTCACACTCTATGTTTAGTGCCCTTTGCATGGCTAGGACTGAAATGAACCTGGTAGAGCATCCCACACAAACGAATGCTCCACATGCGGGTTTCACATGCCACCAACTCCACATTGACAGGCAACTTCAGCGCCACAGCCGTTTTCAGATAGCCCTCAATGCAAAGGCTCTAGACGCAAATATTGGTGTGAGAGCTAATTCAATCAAGGAAACACTGCATGTTGGTGAAGGGCATATTGAAGAAGGATCAGCCGAGTGGTTCTTGTGGGAGAACAACTCCATTTGGCTGACTAACTTCACACACCATCAGGCTTCCAAGCAGCTCTCAAGGAAACTCAGATTTCACACTCTATGCTTAGTGCTCTATGTGTGCCTAGGACTGAAATGAAGCTTGGTCAACATCCCACACAAACGAATGCTCCACATGCGGGTTTCACATGCCACCAACTCCACATTCTCAGGCAACTTCAGCGAAACAGCCGTTTTCAGATAGCCCTCAATGCAAAGGCTCTAGACGCAAATATTGGTGTGAGAGCTAATTCAATCAAGGAAACACTGCATGTTGGTGAAGGGCATATTGAAGAAGGATCAGCCGAGTGGTTCTTGTGGTAGAACAACTCAATTTGGCTCACTAACTTCACACACCATCAGGCTTCCATTTAGCTCTCAAGGAAACTCAGTTTTCACACTCTATGCTTAGTGCCCTTTGTGTGCCTGGGACAGAAATGAAGCTTGGTGAGCATCCCACACAAACGAATGCTCCACATGTGGGTTTCACATGCCACCAACTCCACATTCACAGGCAACATCAGCGCCACAGCCGTTTTCAGATAGCCCTCAATGCAAAGGCTCTAGACGCAAATATTGGTGTGAGAGCTAATTCAATCAAGGAAACACTGCATGCTGGTGAAGGGCATATTGAAGAAGGATCAGCCGAGTGGTTCTTGTGGGAGAACAACTCCATTTGGCTCACTAACTTCACACACCATCAGGCTTCCAAGCAGCTCTCAAGGAAACTCAGTTTTCACACTCTATGTTTAGTGCCCTTTGAGTGCATTATCTAGGAATGAACCTGGTAGAGCATCCCACACAAACGAATGCTCCACATGCGGGTTTCACATGCCACCAACTCCACATTCACAGGCAACTTCAGCGCCACAGCCGTTTTTAGATAGCCCTCAATGCAAAGGCTCTAGACGCAAATATTGGTGTGAGAGCTATTTCAATCAAGGAAACACTGCATGTTGGTGAAGGGCATATTGAAGAAGGATCAGCCGAGTGGTTCTTGTGGGAGAACAACTCCATTTGGCTGACTAACTTCACACACCATCAGGCTTCCAAGCAGCTCTCAAGGAAACTCAGTTTTCACACTCTATGCTTAGTGCCCTATGAGTGCCTAGGACTGAAATGAAGCTTGGAGAGCATCCCACATAAACGAATGCTCCACATGCGGGTTTCACATGCCACCAACTCCACATTCACAGGCAACTTCAGCGCCACAGCCGTTTTCAGATAGCCCTCAATGCAAAGGCTCTAGACGCAAATATTGGTGTGAGAGCTAATTCAATCAAGGAAACACTGCATGTTGGTGAAGGGCATATTGAAGAAGGATCAGCCGAGTGGTTCTTGTGGGAGAACAACTCCATTTGGCTCACAATCTTCACACACCATCAGGCTTCCAAGCAGCTCTCAAGGAAACTCAGTTTTCACACTCTATGTTTAGTGCCCTTTGCATGGCTAGGACTGAAATGAACCTGGTAGAGCATCCCACACAAACGAATGCTCCACATGCGGGTTTCACATGCCACCAACTCCACATTCACAGGCAACTTCAGCGCCACAGCCGTTTTCAGATAGCCCTCAATGCAAAGGCTCTAGACGCAAATATTGGTGTGAGAGCTAATTCAATCAAGGAAACACTGCATGTTGGTGAAGGGCATATTGAAGAAGGATCAACCGAGTGGTTCTTGTGGGAGAACAACTCCATTTGGCTGACTAACTTCACACACCATCAGGCTTCCAAGCAGCTCTCAAGGAAACTCAGTTTTCACACTCTATGCTTAGTGCTCTATGTGTGCCTAGGACTGAAATGAAGCTTGGTCAACATCCCACACAAACGAATGCTCCACATGCGGGTTTCACATGCCACCAACTCCACATTCTCAGGCAACTTCAGCGAAACAGCCGTTTTCAGATAGCCCTCAATGCAAAGGCTCTAGACGCAAATATTGGTGTGAGAGCTAATTCAATCAAGGAAACACTGCATGTTGGTGAAGGGCATATTGAAGAAGGATAGGCCGAGTGGTTCTTGTGGTAGAACAACTCAATTTGGCTCACTAACTTCACACACCATCAGGCTTCCATTTAGCTCTCAAGGAAACTCAGTTTTCACACTCTATGCTTAGTGCCCTTTGTGTGCCTGGGACAGAAATGAAGCTTGGTGAGCATCCCACACAAACGAATGCTCCACATGTGGGTTTCACATGCCACCAACTCCACATTCACAGGCAACATCAGCGCCACAGCCGTTTTCAGATAGCCCTCAATGCAAAGGCTCTAGACGCAAATATTGGTGTGAGAGCTAATTCAATCAAGGAAACACTGCATGCTGGTGAAGGGCATATTGAAGAAGGATCAGCCGAGTGGTTCTTGTGGGAGAACAACTCCATTTGGCTCACTAACTTCACACACCATCAGGCTTCCAAGCAGCTCTCAAGGAAACTCAGTTTTCACACTCTATGTTTAGTGCCCTTTGAGTGCATTATCTAGGAATGAACCTGGTAGAGCATCCCACACAAATGAATGCTCCACATGCGGGTTTCACATGCCACCAACTCCACATTCACAGGCAACTTCAGCGCCACAGCCGTTTTCAGATAGCCCTCAATGCAAAGGCTCTAGACGCAAATATTGGTGTGAGAGCTATTTCAATCAAGGAAACACTGCATGTTGGTGAAGGGCATATTGAAGAAGGATCAGCCGAGTGGTTCTTGTGGGAGAACAACTCCATTTGGCTCACTAACTTCACACACCATCAGGCTTCCAAGCAGCTCTCAAGGTAACTCAGTTTTCACACTCTATGTTTAGTGCCCTTTGAGTGCAATATCTAGGAATGAACCTGGTAGAGCATCCCACACAAACGAATGCTCCACATGCGGGTTTCACATGCCACCAACTCCACATTCACAGGCAACTTCAGCGCCACAGCCGTTTTCAGATAGCCCTCAATGCAAAGGCTCTAGACGCAAATATTGGTGTGAGAGCTAATTCAATCAAGGAAACACTGCATGTTGGTGAAGGGCATATTGAAGAAGGATCAGCCGAGTGGATCTTGTGGGAGAACAACTCCATTTGGCTCACTAACTTCACACACCATCAGGCTTCCAAGCAGCTCTCAAGGAAACTCAGTTTTCACACTCTATGCTTAGTGCCCTTTGTGTGCCTAGGACTGAAATGAAGCTTGGTCAGCATCCCACACAAACGAATGCTCCACATGCGGGTTTCACATGCCACCAACTCCAGATTCACAGGAACTTCAGCGCCACAGCCGTTTTCAGATAGCCCTCAATGCAAAGGCTCTAGACGCAAATATTGGTGTGAGAGCTAATTCAATCAAGGAAACACTGCATGTTGGTGAAGGGCATATTGAAGAAGGATCAGCCGAGTGGTTCTTGTGGGAGAACAACTCCATTTGGCTCACTAACTTCACACACCATCAGGCTTCCAAGCAGCTCTCAAGGAAACTCAGTTTTCACACTCTATGCTTAGTGCCCTTTGAGTGCATTATCTAGGAATGAACCTGGTAGAGCATCCCACACAAACGAATGCTCCACATGCGGGTTTCACATGCCACCAACTCCACATTCACAGGCAACTTCAGCGCCACAGCCGTTTTCAGATAGCCCTCAATGCAAAGGCTCTAGACGCAAATATTGGTGTGAGAGCTAATTCAATCAAGGAAACACTGCATGTTGGTGAAGGGCATATTGAAGAAGGATCAGCCGAGTGGTTCTTGTGGGAGAACAACTCCATTTGGCTCACTAACTTCACACACCATCAGGCTTCCAAGGAGCTCTCAAGGAAACTCAGTTTTCAAACTCTATGCTTAGTGCCCTTTGCATGCCTAGGACTGAAAGGAAGCTTGGAGAGCATTCCACATATACGAATGCTCCACATGCGGGTTTCACATGCCACCAACTCCACATTCACAGGCAACTTCAGCGCCACAGCCGTTTTCAGATAGCCCTCAATGCAAAGGCTCTAGACGCAAATATTGGTGTGAGAGCTAATTCAATCAAGGAAACACTGCATGTTGGTGAAGGGCATATGGAAGAAGGATCAGCCGAGTGGTTCTTGTGGGAGAACAACTCCATTTGGCTCACTAACTTCACACACCATCAGGCTTCCAAGCAGCTCTCAAGGAAACTCAGTTTTCACACTCTATGCTTAGTGCCCTTTGTGTGCCTGGGACAGAAATGAAGCTTGGTCAGCATCCCACACAAACGAATGCTCCACATGCGGGTTTCACATGCCACCAACTCCACATTCACAGGCAACATCAGCGCCACAGCCGTTTTCAGATAGCCCTCAATGCAAAGGCTCTAGACGCAAATATTGGTGTGAGAGCTAATTCAATCAAGGAAACACTGCATGCTGGTGAAGGGCATATTGAAGAAGGATCAGCCGAGTGGTTCTTGTGGGAGAACAACTCCATTTGGCTCACTAACTTCACACACCATCAGGCTTCCAAGCAGCTCTCAAGGAAACTCAGTTTTCACACTCTATGCTTAGTGCCCTTTGAGTGCATTATCTAGGAATGAACCTGGTAGAGCATCTCACACAAACGAATGCTTCACATGCGGGTTTCAAATGCCACCAACTCCACATTCACAGGCAACTTCAGCGCCACAGCCGTTTTCAGATAGCCCTCAATGCAAAGGCTCTAGACGCAAATATTGGTGTGAGAGCTAATTCAATCAAGGAAACACTGCATGTTGGTGAAGGGCATATTGAAGAAGGATCAGCCGAGTGGTTCTTGAGGGAGAACAACTCCATTTGGCTCACTAACTTCACACACCATCAGGCTTCCAAGCAGCTCTCAAGAAAACTCAGTTTTCACACTCTATGTTTAGTGCCCTTTGAATGCATTATGAAGGAATGAACCTGGTAGAGCATCCCACACAAACGAATGCTCCACATGCGGGTTTCACATGCCACCAACTCCACATTCACAGGCAACATCAGCGCCACAGCCATTTTCAGATAGCCCTCAATGCAAAGGCTCTAGACGCAAATATTGGTGTGAGAGCTAATTCAATCAAGGAAACACTGCATGTTGGTGAAGGGCATACTGAAGAAGGATCAGCCAAGTGGTTCTTGTGGGAGAACAACTCCATTTGGCTGACTAACTTCACACACCATCAGGCTTCCAAGCAGCTCTCAAGGAAACTCAGTTTTCACACTCTATGTTTAGTGCCCTTTGAGTGCATTATCTAGGAATGAACCTGGTAGAGCATCCCACACAAACGAATGCTCCACATGCGGGTTTCACATGCCACCAACTCCACATTCACAGGCAACTTCAGAGCCACAGCCGTTTTCAGATAGCCCTCAATGCAAAGGCTCTAGACGCAAATATTGGTGTGAGAGCTAATTCAATCAAGGAAACACTGCATGTTGGTGAAGGGCATATTGAAGAAGGATCAGCCAAGTGGCTCTTGTGGGAGAACAACTCCATTTGGCTCACTAACTTCACACACCATCAGGCTTCCAAGCAGCTCTCAAGGAAACTCAGTTTTCACACTCTATGCTTAGTGCCCTTTGTGTGCCTGGGACAGAAATGAAGCTTGGTCAGCATCCCACACAAACGAATGCTCCACATGCGGGTTTCACATGCCACCAACTCCACATTCACAGGAACTTCAGCGCCACAGCCATTTTCAGATAGCCCTCAATGCAAAGGCTCTAGACGCAAATATTGGTGTGAGAGCTAATTCAATCAAGGAAACACTGCATGTTGGTGAAGGGCATATTGAAGAAGGATCAGCCAAGTGGTTCTTGTGGGAGAACAACTCCATTTGGCTCACTAACTTCACACACCATCAGGCTTCCAAGCAGCTCTCAAGGAAACTCAGTTTTCACACTCTATGCTTAGTGCCCTTTGTGTGCCTGGGACAGAAATGAATCTTGGTCAGCATCCCACACAAACGAATGCTCCACATGCGGGTTTCACATGCCACCAACTCCACATTCACAGGCAACATCAGCGCCACAGCCGTTTTCAGATAGCCCTCAATGCAAAGGCTCTAGACGCAAATATTGGTGTGAGAGCTAATTCAATCAAGGAAACACTGCATGCTGGTGAAGGGCATATTGAAGAAGGATCAGCTGAGTGGTTCTTGTGGGAGAACAACTCCATTTGGCTCACTAACTTCACACACCATCAGGCTTCCAAGCAGCTCTCAAGGAAACTCAGTTTTCACACTCTATGCTTAGTGCCCTTTGAGTGCATTATCTAGGAATGAACCTGGTAGAGCATCCCACACAAACGAATGCTCCACATGCGGGTTTCACATGCCACCAACTCCACATTCACAGGCAACTTCGGCGCCACAGCAGTTTTCAGATAGCCCTCAATGCAAAGGCTCTAGACGCCAATATTGGTGTGAGAGCTAATTCAATCAAGGAAACACTGCATGTTGGTGAAGGGCATATTGAAGAAGGATCAGCCGAGTGGTTCTTGTGGGAGAACAACTCCATTTGGCTCACTAACTTCACACACCATCAGGCTTCCAAGCAGCTCTCAAGGAAACTCAGTTTTCACACTCTATGCTTAGTGCCCTTTGAGTGCATTATCTAGGAATGAACCTGGTAGAGCATCTCACACAAACGAATGCTTCACATGCGGGTTTCAGATGCCACCAACTCCACATTGACAGGCAACTTCAGCGCCACAGTCGTTTTCAGATAGCCCTCAATGCAAAGGCTCTAGACGCAAATATTGGTGTGAGAGCTAATTCAATCAAGGAAACACTGCATGTTGGTGAAGGGCATATTGAAGAAGGATCAGCCGAGTGGTTCTTGAGGGAGAACAACTCCATTTGGCTCACTAACTTCACACACCATCAGGCTTCCAAGCAGCTCTCAAGAAAACTCAGTTTTCACACTCTATGTTTAGTGCCCTTTGAATGCATTATGAAGGAATGAACCTGGTAGAGCATCCCACACAAACGAATGCTCCACATGCGGGTTTCACATGCCACCAACTCCACATTCACAGGCAACATCAGCGCCACAGCCATTTTCAGATAGCCCTCAATGCAAAGGCTCTAGACGCAAATATTGGTGTGAGAGCTAATTCAATCAAGGAAACACTGCATGTTGGTGAAGGGCATATTGAAGAAGGATCAGCCAAGTGGTTCTTGTGGGAGAACAACTCCATTTGGCTCCCTAACTTCACACACCATCAGGCTTCCAAGCAGCTCTCAAGGAAACTCAGTTTTCACACTCTATGCTTAGTGCCCTTTGAGTGCATTATCTAGGAATGAACCTGGTAGAGCATCCCACACAAACGAATGCTTCACATGCGGGTTTCACATGCCACCAACTCCACATTCACAGGCAACTTCAGCGCCACAGCCGTTTTCAGATAGCCCTCAATGCAAAGGCTCTAGACGCAAATATTGGTGTGAGAGCTAATTCAATCAAGGAAACACTGCAAGTTGGTGAAGCGCATATTGAAGAAGGATCAGCCGAGTGGTTCTTGTGGGAGAACAACTCCATTTGGCTCACTAACTTCACACACCATCAGGCTTCCAAGCAGTTCTCAAGGAAACTCAGTTTTCACACTCTATGCTTAGTGCCCTTTGTATGGCTAGGACTGAAATGAAGCTTGGAGTGCATCCCACATATACGAATGCTCCACATGCGGGTTTCACATGCCACCAACTCCACATTCACAGGCAACTTCAGCGCCACAGCCGTTTTCAGATAGCCCTCAATGCAAAGGCTCTAGACGCAAATATTGGTGTGAGAGCTAATTCAATCAAGGAAACACTGCATGTTGGTGAAGGGCATATTGAAGAAGGATCAGCCGAGTGGTTCTTGTGGGAGAACAACTCCATTTGGCTCACTAACTTCACACACCATCAGGCTTCCAAGCAGCTCTCAAGGAAACTCAGTTTTCACACTCTATGCTTAGTGCCCTTTGAGTGCATTATCTAGGAATGAACCTGGTAGAGCATCCCACACAAACGAATGCTCCACATGCGGGTTTCACATGCCACCAACTCCACATTCACAGGCAACTTCAGCGCCACAGCCGTTTTCAGATAGCCCTCAATGCAAAGGCTCTAGACGCAAATATTGGTGTGAGAGCTAATTCAATCAAGGAAACACTGCATGTTGGTGAAGGGCATATTGAAGAAGGATCAGCCGAGTGGTTCTTGTGGGAGAACAACTCCATTTGGCTCACTAACTTCACACACCATCAGGCTTCCAAGCAGCTCTCAAGGAAACTCAGTTTTCACACTCTATGCTTAGTGCCCTTTGTGTGCCTGGGACAGAAATGAAGCTTGGTCAGCATCCCACACAAACGAATGCTCCACATGCGGGTTTCACATGCCACCAACTCCACATTCACAGGCAACATCAGCGCCACAGCCATTTTCAGATAGCCCTCAATGCAAAGGCTCTAGACGCAAATATTGGTGTGAGAGCTAATTCAATCAAGGAAACACTGCATGTTGGTGAAGAGCGTATTGAAGAAGGATCAGCCGAGTGGTTCTTGTGGGAGAACAACTCCATTTGGCTCACTAACTTCACACACCATCAGGCTTCCAAGCAGCTCTCAAGGAAACTCAGTTTTCACACTCTATGCTTAGTGCCCTTTGAGTGCATTATCTAGGAATGAACCTGGTAGAGCATCCCACACAAACGAATGCTCCACATGCGGGTTTCACATGCCACCAACTCCACATTGACAGGCAACTTCAGCGCCACAGCCGTTTTCAGATAGCCCTCAATGCAAAGGCTCTAGACGCAAATATTGGTGTGAGAGCTAATTCAATCAAGGAAACACTGCATGTTGGTGAAGGGCATATTGAAGAAGGATCAGCCAAGTGGTTCTTGTGGGAGAACAACTCCATTTGGCTCACTAACTTCACACACCATCAGGCTTCCAAGCAGCTCTCAAGGAAACTCAGTTTTCACACTCTATGCTTAGTGCCCTTTGTGTGCCTGGGACAGAAATGAATCTTGGTCAGCATCCCACACAAACGAATGCTCAACATGCGGGTTTCACATGCCACCAACTCCACATTCACAGGCAACATCAGCGCCACAGCCGTTTTCAGATAGCCCTCAATGCAAAGGCTCTAGACGCAAATATTGGTGTGAGAGCTAATTCAATCAAGGAAACACTGCATGCTGGTGAAGGGCATATTGAAGAAGGATCAGCTGAGTGGTTCTTGTGGGAGAACAACTCCATTTGGCTCACTAACTTCACACACCATCAGGCTTCCAAGCAGCTCTCAAGGAAACTCAGTTTTCACACTCTATGCTTAGTGCCCTTTGAGTGCATTATCTAGGAATGAACCTGGTAGAGCATCCCACACAAACGAATGCTCCACATGCGGGTTTCACATGCCACCAACTCCACATTCACAGGCAACTTCGGCGCCACAGCAGTTTTCAGATAGCCCTCAATGCAAAGGCTCTAGACGCAAATATTGGTGTGAGAGCTAATTCAATCAAGGAAACACTGCATGTTGGTGAAGGGCATATTGAAGAAGGATCAGCCGAGTGGTTCTTGTGGGAGAACAACTCCATTTGGCTCACTAACTTCACACACCATCAGGCTTCCAAGCAGCTCTCAAGGAAACTCAGTTTTCACACTCTATGCTTAGTGCCCTTTGAGTGCATTATCTAGGAATGAACCTGGTAGAGCATCTCACACAAACGAATGCTTCACATGCGGGTTTCAGATGCCACCAACTCCACATTGACAGGCAACTTCAGCGCCACAGCCGTTTTCAGATAGCCCTCAATGCAAAGGCTCTAGACGCAAATATTGGTGTGAGAGCTAATTCAATCAAGGAAACACTGCATGTTGGTGAAGGGCATATTGAAGAAGGATCAGCCGAGTGGTTCTTGAGGGAGAACAACTCCATTTGGCTGACTAACTTCACACACCATCAGGCTTCCAAGCAGCTCTCAAGGAAACTCAGTTTTCACACTCTATGTTTAGTGCCCTTTGAGTGCATTATCTAGGAATGAACCTGGTAGAGCATCCCACACAAACGAATGCTCCACATGCGGGTTTCACATGCCACCAACTCCACATGCACAGGCAACTTCAGAGCCACAGCCGTTTTCAGATAGCCCTCAATGCAAAGGCTCTAGACGCAAATATTGGTGTGAGAGCTAATTCAATCAAGGAAACACTGCATGTTGGTGAAGGGCATATTGAAGAAGGATCAGCCGTGTGGTTCTTGTGGGAGAACAACTCCATTTGGCTCCCTAACTTCACACACCATCAGGCTTCCAAGCAGCTCTCAAGGAAACTCAGTTTTCACACTCTATGCTTAGTGCCCTTTTAGTGCATTATCTAGGAATGAACCTGGTAGAGCATCCCACACAAACGAATGCTCCACATGCGGGTTTCACATGCCACCAACTCCACATTCACAGGCAACTTCAGAGCCACAGCCGTATTCAGATAGCCCTCAATGCAAAGGCTCTAGACGCAAATATTGGTGTGAGAGCTAATTCAATCAAGGAAACACTGCAAGTTGGTGAAGCGCATATTGAAGAAGGATCAGCCGAGTGGTTCTTGTGGGAGAACAACTCCATTTGGCTCACTAACTTCACACACCATCAGGCTTCCAAGCAGTTCTCAAGGAAACTCAGTTTTCACACTCTATGCTTAGTGCCCTTTGTATGGCTAGGACTGAAATGAAGCTTGGAGTGCATCCCACATATACGAATGCTCCACATGCGGGTTTCACATGCCACCAACTCCACATTCACAGGCAACTTCAGCGCCACAGCCGTTTTCAGATAGCCCTCAATGCAAAGGCTCTAGACGCAAATATTGGTGTGAGAGCTAATTCAATCAAGGAAACACTGCATGTTGGTGAAGGGCATATTGAAGAAGGATCAGCCGAGTGGTTCTTGTGGGAGAACAACTCCATTTGGCTCACTAACTTCACACACCATCAGGCTTCCAAGCAGCTCTCAAGGAAACTCAGTTTTCACACTCTATGCTTAGTGCCCTTTGAGTGCATTATCTAGGAATGAACCTGGTAGAGCATCCCACACAAACGAATGCTCCACATGCGGGTTTCACATGCCACCAACTCCACATTCACAGGCAACTTCAGCGCCACAGCCGTTTTCAGATAGCCCTCAATGCAAAGGCTCTAGACGCAAATATTGGTGTGAGAGCTAATTCAATCAAGGAAACACTGCATGTTGGTGAAGGGCATATTGAAGAAGGATCAGCCGAGTAGTTCTTGTGGGAGAACAACTCCATTTGGCTCACTAACTTCACACACCATCAGGCTTCCAAGCAGCTCTCAAGGAAACTCAGTTTTCACACTCTATGCTTAGTGCCCTTTGTGTGCCTGGGACAGAAATGAAGCTTGGTCAGCATCCCACACAAACGAATGCTCCACATGCGGGTTTCACATGCCACCAACTCCACATTCACAGGCAACATCAGCGCCACAGCCGTTTTCAGATAGCCCTCAATGCAAAGGCTCTAGACGCAAATATTGGTTTGAGAGCTAATTCAATCAAGGAAACACTGCATGTTGGTGAAGGGCATATTGAAGAAGGATCAGCCGAGTGGTTCTTGTGGGAGAACAACTCCATTTGGCTCACTAACTTCACACACCATCAGGCTTCCAAGCAGCTCTCAAGGAAACTCAGTTTTCACACTCTATGCTTAGTGCCCTTTGAGTGCATTATCTAGGAATGAACCTTGTAGAGCATCCCACACAAACGAATGCTCCACATGCGGGTTTCACATGCCACCAACTCCACATTCACAGGCAACTTCAGCGCCACAGCCATTTTCAGATAGCCCCCAATGCAAAGGCTCTAGACGCAAATATTGGTGTGAGAGCTAATTCAATCAAGGAAACACTGCATGTTGGTGAAGGGCATATTGAAGAAGGATCAGCCAAGTGGTTCTTGTGGGAGAACAACTCCATTTGGCTCACTAACTTCACACACCATCAGGCTTCCAAGCAGCTCTCAAGGAAACTCAGTTTTCACACTCTATGTTTAGTGCCCTTTGAGTGCATTATCTAGGAATGAACCTGGTAGAGCATCCCACACAAACGAATGCTCCACATGCGGGTTTCACATGCCACAAACTCCACATTCACAGGCAACTTCAGAGCCACAGCCGTTTTCAGATAGCCCTCAATGCAAAGGCTCTAGACGCAAATATTGGTGTGAGAGCTAATTCAATCAAGGAAACACTGCATGTTGGTGAAGGGCATATTGAAGAAGGATCAGCCGTGTGGTTCTTGTGGGAGAACAACTCCATTTGGCTCACTAACTTCACACACCATCAGGCTTCCAAGCAGCTCTCAAGGAAACTCAGTTTTCACACTCTATGCTTAGTGCCCTTTGAGTGCATTATCTAGGAATGAACCTGGTAGAGCATCCCACACAAACGAATGCTTCACATGCGGGTTTCACATGCCACCAACTCCACATTCACAGGCAACTTCAGCGCCACAGCCATTTTCAGATAGCCCTCAATGCAAAGGCTCTAGACGCAAATATTGGTGTGAGAGCTAATTCAATCAAGGAAACACTGCAAGTTGGTGAAGGGCATATTGAAGAAGGATCAGCCGAGTAGTTCTTGTGGGAGAACAACTCCATTTGGCTCACTAACTTCACACACCATCAGGCTTCCAAGCAGCTCTCAAGGAAACTCAGTTTTCACACTCTATGCTTAGTGCCCTTTGTATGGCTAGGACTGAAATGAAGCTTGGAGAGCATCCCACATATACGAATGCTCCACATGCGGGTTCCACATGCCACCAACTCCACATTCACAGGCAACTTCAGCGCCACAGCCGTTTTCAGATAGCCCTCAATGCAAAGGCTCTAGACGCAAATATTGGTGTGAGAGCTAATTCAATCAAGGAAACACTGCATGTTGGTGAAGGGCATATTGAAGAAGGATCAGCCGAGTGGTTCTTGTGGGAGAACAACTCCATTTGGCTCACTAACTTCACACACCATCAGGCTTCCAAGCAGCTCTCAAGGAAACTCAGTTTTCACACTCTATGCTTAGTGCCCTTTGAGTGCATTATCTAGGAATGAACCTGGTAGAGCATCCCACACAAACGAATGCTCCACATGCGGGTTTCACATGCCACCAACTCCACATTGACAGGCAACTTCAGCGCCACAGCCGTTTTCAGATAGCCCTCAATGCAAAGGCTCTAGACGCAAATATTGGTGTGAGAGCTAATTCAATCAAGGAAACACTGCATGTTGGTGAAGGGCATATTGAAGAAGGATCAGCCGAGTAGTTCTTGTGGGAGAACAACTCCATTTGGCTCACTAACTTCACACACCATCAGGCTTCCAAGCAGCTCTCAAGGAAACTCAGTTTTCACACTCTATGCTTAGTGCCCTTTGTGTGCCTGGGACAGAAATGAAGCTTGGTCAGCATCCCACACAAACGAATGCTCCACATGCGGGTTTCACATGCCACCAACTCCACATTCACAGGCAACATCAGCGCCACAGCCGTTTTCAGATAGCCCTCAATGCAAAGGCTCTAGACGCAAATATTGGTGTGAGAGCTAATTCAATCAAGGAAACACTGCGTGTTGGTGAAGGGCATATTGAAGAAGGATCAGCCGAGTGGTTCTTGTGGGAGAACAACTCCATTTGGCTCACTAACTTCACACACCATCAGGCTTCCAAGCAGCTCTCAAGGAAACTCAGTTTTCACACTCTATGCTTAGTGCCCTTTGAGTGCATTATCTAGGAATGAACCTGGTAGAGCATCCCACACAAACGAATGCTCCACATGCGGGTTTCACATGCCACCAACTCCACATTCACAGGCAACTTCAGCGCCACAGCCGTTTTCAGATAGCCCTCAATGCAAAGGCTCTAGACGCAAATATTGGTGTGAGAGCTAATTCAATCAAGGAAACACTGCATGTTGGTGAAGGGCATATTGAAGAAGGATCAGCCGAGTGGTTCTTGTGGGAGAACAACTCCATTTGGCTCACTAACTTCACACACCATCAGGCTTCCAAGCAGCTCTCAAGGAAACTCAGTTTTCACACTCTATGCTTAGTGCCCTTTGAGTGCATTATCTAGGAATGAACCTGGTAGAGCATCCCACACAAACGAATGCTTCACATGCGGGTTTCACATGCCACCAACTCCACATTCACAGGCAACTTCAGCGCCACAGCCGTTTTCAGATAGCCCTCAATGCAAAGGCTCTAGACGCAAATATTGGTGTGAGAGCTAATTCAATCAAGGAAACACTGCAAGTTGGTGAAGGGCATATTGAAGAAGGATCAGCCGAGTAGTTCTTGTGGGAGAACAACTCCATTTGGCTCACTAACTTCACACACCATCAGGCTTCCAAGCAGCTCTCAAGGAAACTCAGTTTTCACACTCTATGCTTAGTGCCCTTTGTGTGCCTGGGACAGAAATGAAGCTTGGTCAGCATCCCACACAAACGAATGCTCCACATGCGGGTTTCACATGCCACCAACTCCACATTCACAGGCAACATCAGCACCACAGCCTTTTTCAGATAGCCCTCAATGCAAAGGCTCTAGACGCAAATATTGGTGTGAGAGCTAATTCAATCAAGGAAACACTGCGTGTTGGTGAAGGGCATATTGAAGAAGGATCAGCCGAGTGGTTCTTGTGGGAGAACAACTCCATTTGGCTCACTAACTTCACACACCATCAGGCTTCCAAGCAGCTCTCAAGGAAACTCAGTTTTCACACTCTATGTTTAGTGCCCTTTGAGTGCATTATCTAGGAATGAACCTGGTAGAGCATCCCACACAAACGAATGCTCCACATGCGGGTTTCACATGCCACCAACTCCACATTCACAGGCAACTTCAGCGCCACATCAGTTTTCAGATAGCCCTCAATGCAAAGGCTCTAGACGCAAATATTGGTGTGAGAGCTAATTCAATCAAGGAAACACTGCATGTTGGTGAAGGGCATATTGAAGAAGGATCAGCCGAGTGGTTCTTGTGGGAGAACAACTCCATTTGGCTCACTAACTTCACACACCATCAGGCTTCCAAGCAGCTCTCAAGGAAACTCAGTTTTCACACTCTATGCTTAGTGCCCTTTGAGTGCATTATCTAGGAATGAACCTGGTAGAGCATCCCACACAAACGAATGCTCCACATGCGGGTTTCACATGCCACCAACTCCACATTCACAGGCAACTTCAGCGCCACATCAGTTTTCAGATAGCCCTCAATGCAAAGGCTCTAGACGCAAATATTGGTGTGAGAGCTAATTCAATCAAGGAAACACTGCATGTTGGTGAAGGGCATATTGAAGAAGGATCAGCCGAGTGGTTCTTGTGGGAGAACAACTCCATTTGGCTCACTAACTTCACACACCATCAGGCTTCCAAGCAGCTCTCAAGGAAACTCAGTTTTCACACTCTATGCTTAGTGCCCTTTGAGTGCATTATCTAGGAATGAACCTGGTAGAGCATCCCACACAAACGAATGCTTCACATGCGGGTTTCACATGCCACCAACTCCACATTCACAGGCAACTTCAGCGCCACAGCCGTTTTCAGATAGCCCTCAATGCAAAGGCTCTAGACGCAAATATTGGTGTGAGAGCTAATTCAATCAAGGAAACACTGCAAGTTGGTGAAGGGCATATTGAAGAAGGATCAGCCGAGTGGTTCTTGTGGGAGAACAACTCCATTTGGCTCACTAACTTCAAACACCATCAGGCTTCCAAGCAGCTCTCAAGGAAACTCAGTTTTCACACTCTATGCTTAGTGCCCTTTGAGTGCATTATCTAGGAATGAACCTGGTAGAGCATCCCACACAAACGAATGCTCCACATGCGGGTTTCACATGCCACCAACTCCACATTGACAGGCAACTTCAGCGCCACAGAAATTTTCAGATAGCCCTCAATGCAAAGGCTCTAGACGCAAATATTGGTGTGAGAGCTAATTCAATCAAGGAAACACTGCATGTTGGTGAAGGGCATATTGAAGAAGGATCAGCCGAGTGGTTCTTGTGGGAGAACAACTCCATTTGGCTCACTAACTTCACACACCATCAGGCTTCCAAGCAGCTCTCAAGGAAACTCAGTTTTCACACTCTATGCTTAGTGCCCTTTGTGTGCCTGGGACAGAAATGAAGCTTGGTAAGCATCCCACACAAACGAATGCTCCACATGCGGGTTTCACATGCCACCAACTCCACATTCACAGGCAACATCAGCGCCACAGCCGTTTTCAGATAGCCCTCAATGCAAAGGCTCTAGACGCAAATATTGGTGTGAGAGCTAATTCAATCAAGGAAACACTGCGTGTTGGTGAAGGGCATATTGAAGAAGGATCAGCCGAGTGGTTCTTGTGGGAGAACAACTCCATTTGGCTCACTAACTTCACACACCATCAGGCTTCCAAGCAGCTCTCAAGGAAACTCAGTTTTCACACTCTATGTTTAGTGCCCTTTGAGTGCATTATCTAGGAATGAACCTGGTAGAGCATCCCACACAAACGAATGCTCCACATGCGGGTTTCACATGCCACCAACTCCACATTCACAGGCAACTTCAGCGCCACATCAGTTTTCAGATAGCCCTCAATGCAAAGGCTCTAGACGCAAATATTGGTGTGAGAGCTAATTCAATCAAGGAAACACTGCATGTTGGTGAAGGGCATATTGAAGAAGGATCAGCCGAGTGGTTCTTGTGGGAGAACAACTCCATTTGGCTCACTAACTTCACACACCATCAGGCTTCCAAGCAGCTCTCAAGGAAACTCAGTTTTCACACTCTATGCTTAGTGCCCTTTGAGTGCATTATCTAGGAATGAACCTGGTAGAGCATCCCACACAAACGAATGCTCCACATGCGGGTTTCACATGCCACCAACTCCACATTCACAGGCAACTTCAGCGCCACATCAGTTTTCAGATAGCCCTCAATGCAAAGGCTCTAGACGCAAATATTGGTGTGAGAGCTAATTCAATCAAGGAAACACTGCATGTTGGTGAAGGGCATATTGAAGAAGGATCAGCCGAGTGGTTCTTGTGGGAGAACAACTCCATTTGGCTCACTAACTTCACACACCATCAGGCTTCCAAGCAGCTCTCAAGGAAACTCAGTTTTCACACTCTATGCTTAGTGCCCTTTGAGTGCATTATCTAGGAATGAACCTGGTAGAGCATCCCACACAAACGAATGCTTCACATGCGGGTTTCACATGCCACCAACTCCACATTCACAGGCAACTTCAGCGCCACAGCCGTTTTCAGATAGCCCTCAATGCAAAGGCTCTAGACGCAAATATTGGTGTGAGAGCTAATTCAATCAAGGAAACACTGCAAGTTGGTGAAGGGCATATTGAAGAAGGATCAGCCGAGTGGTTCTTGTGGGAGAACAACTCCATTTGGCTCACTAACTTCACACACCATCAGGCTTCCAAGCAGCTCTCAAGGAAACTCAGTTTTCACACTCTATGCTTAGTGCCCTTTGAGTGCATTATCTAGGAATGAACCTGGTAGAGCATCCCACACAAACGAATGCTCCACATGCGGGTTTCACATGCCACCAACTCCACATTGACAGGCAACTTCAGCGCCACAGCCGTTTTCAGATAGCCCTCAATGCAAAGGCTCTAGACGCAAATATTGGTGTGAGAGCTAATTCAATCAAGGAAACACTGCATGTTGGTGAAGGGCATATTGAAGAAGGATCAGCCGAGTAGTTCTTGTGGGAGAACAACTCCATTTGGCTCACTAACTTCACACACCATCAGGCTTCCAAGCAGCTCTCAAGGAAACTCAGTTTTCACACTCTATGCTTAGTGCCCTTTGTGTGCCTGGGACAGAAATGAAGCTTGGTCAGCATCCCACACAAACGAATGCTCCACATGCGGGTTTCACATGCCACCAACTCCACATTCACAGGCAACATCAGCGCCACAGCCGTTTTCAGATAGCCCTCAATGCAAAGGCTCTAGACGCAAATATTGGTGTGAGAGCTAATTCAATCAAGGAAACACTGCGTGTTGGTGAAGGGCATATTGAAGAAGGATCAGCCGAGTGGTTCTTGTGGGAGAACAACTCCATTTGGCTCACTAACTTCACACACCATCAGGCTTCCAAGCAGCTCTCAAGGAAACTCAGTTTTCACACTCTATGTTTAGTGCCCTTTGAGTGCATTATCTAGGAATGAACCTGGTAGAGCATCCCACACAAACGAATGCTCCACATGCGGGTTTCACATGCCACCAACTCCACATTCACAGGCAACTTCAGCGCCACATCAGTTTTCAGATAGCCCTCAATGCAAAGGCTCTAGACGCAAATATTGGTGTGAGAGCTAATTCAATCAAGGAAACACTGCATGTTGGTGAAGGGCATATTGAAGAAGGATCAGCCGAGTGGTTCTTGTGGGAGAACAACTCCATTTGGCTCACTAACTTCACACACCATCAGGCTTCCAAGCAGCTCTCAAGGAAACTCAGTTTTCACACTCTATGCTTAGTGCCCTTTGAGTGCATTATCTAGGAATGAACCTGGTAGAGCATCCCACACAAACGAATGCTTCACATGCGGGTTTCACATGCCACCAACTCCACATTCACAGGCAACTTCAGCGCCACAGCCGTTTTCAGATAGCCCTCAATGCAAAGGCTCTAGACGCAAATATTGGTGTGAGAGCTAATTCAATCAAGGAAACACTGCAAGTTGGTGAAGGGCATATTGAAGAAGGATCAGCCGAGTGGTTCTTGTGGGAGAACAACTCCATTTGGCTCACTCACTTCACACACCATCAGGCTTCCAAACAGCTCTCAAGGAAACTCAGTTTTCACACTCTATGCTTAGTGCCCTTTGAGTGCATTATCTAGGAATGAACCTGGTAGAGCATCCCACACAAACGAATGCTTCACATGCGGGTTTCACATGCCACCAACTCCACATTCACAGGCAACTTCAGCGCCACAGCCGTTTTCAGATAGCCCTCAATGCAAAGGCTCTAGACGCAAATATTGGTGTGAGAGCTAATTCAATCAAGGAAACACTGCAAGTTGGTGAAGGGCATATTGAAGAAGGATCAGCCGAGTGGTTCTTGTGGGAGAACAACTCCATTTGGCTCACTGATTTCACACACCATCAGGCTTCCAAGCAGCTCTCAAGGAAACTCAGTTTTCACACTCTATGCTTAGTGCCCTTTGTATGGCTAGGACTGAAATGAAGCTTGGGCAGCATCCCACATATACGAATGCTCCACATGCGGGTTTCACATGCCACCAACTCCACATTCTCAGGCAACTTCAGCGCAACAGCCGTTTTCAGATAGCCCTCAATGCAAAGGCTCTAGACGCAAATATTGGTGTGAGAGCTAATTCAATCAAGGAAACACTGCATGTTGGTGAAGGGCATATTGAAGAAGGATCAGCCGAGTGGTTCTTGTGGGAGAACAACTCCATTTGGCTCACTAACTTCACACACCATCAGGCTTCCAAGCAGCTCTCAAGGAAACTCAGTTTTCACACTCTATGCTTAGTGCCCTTTGAGTGCATTATCTAGGAATGAACCTGGTAGAGCATCCCACACAAAGGAATGCTCCACATGTGGGTTTCACATGCCACCAACTCCACATTCACAGGCAACTTCAGCGCCACAGCCGTTTTCAGATAGCCCTCAATGCAAAGGCTCTAGACGCAAATATTGGTGTGAGAGCTAATTCAATCAAGGAAACACTGCATGTTGGTGAAGGGCATATTGAAGAAGGATCAGCCGAGTAGTTCTTGTGGGAGAACAACTCCATTTGGCTCACTAACTTCACACACCATCAGGCTTCCAAGCAGCTCTCAAGGAAACTCAGTTTTCACACTCTATGCTTAGTGCCCTTTGTGTGCCTAGGACAGAAATGAAGCTTGGGCAGCATCCCACACAAACGAATGCTCCACATGCGGGTTTCACATGCCACCAACTCCACATTCACAGGCAACATCAGCGCCACAGCCGTTTTCAGATAGCCCTCAATGCAAAGGCTCTAGACGCAAATATTGGTGTGAGAGCTAATTCAATCAAGGAAACACTGCATGCTGGTGAAGGGCATATTGAAGAAGGATCAGCCGAGTGGTTCTTGTGGGAGAACAACTCCATTTGGCTCACTAACTTCACACACCATCAGGCTTCCAAGCAGCTCTCAAGGAAACTCAGTTTTCACACTCTATGTTTAGTGCCCTTTGAGTGCATTATCTAGGAATGAACCTGGTAGAGCATCCCACACAAACGAATGCTCCACATGCGGGTTTCACATGCCACCAACTCCACATTCACAGGCAACTTCAGCGCCACAGCCGTTTTCAGATAGCCCTCAATGCAAAGGCTCTAGACGCAAATATTGGTGTGAGAGCTAATTCAATCAAGGAAACACTGCATGTTGGTGAAGGGCATATTGAAGAAGGATCAGCCGAGTGGTTCTTGTGGGAGAACAACTCCATTTGGCTCACTAACTTCACACACCATCAGGCTTCCAAGCAGCTCTCAAGGAAACTCAGTTTTCACACTCTATGCTTAGTGCCCTTTGAGTGCATTATCTAGGAATGAACCTGGTAGAGCATCCCACACAAACGAATGCTTCACATGCGGGTTTCACATGCCACCAACTCCACATTCACAGGCAACTTCAGCGCCACAGCCGTTTTCAGATAGCCCTCAATGCAAAGGCTCTAGACGCAAATATTGGTGTGAGAGCTAATTCAATCAAGGAAACACTGCAAGTTGGTGAAGGGCATATTGAAGAAGGATCAGCCGAGTGGTTCTTGTGGGAGAACAACTCCATTTGGCTCACTAACTTCACACACCATCAGGCTTCCAAGCAGCTCTCAAGGAAACTCAGTTTTCACACTCTATGCTTAGTGCCCTTTGAGTGCATTATCTAGGAATGAACCTGGTAGAGCATCCCACACAAACGAATGCTCCTCATGCGGGTTTCACATGCCACCAACTCCACATTCACAGGCAACTTCAGCGCCACAGCCGTTTTCAGATAGCCCTCAATGCAAAGGCTCTAGACGCAAATATTGGTGTGAGAGCTAATTCAATCAAGGAAACACTGCATGTTGGTGAAGGGCATATTGAAGAAGGATCAGCCGAGTGGTTCTTGTGGGAGAACAACTCCATTTGGCTCACTAACTTCACACACCATCAGGCTTCCAAGCAGCTCTCAAGGAAACTCAGTTTTCACACTCTATGCTTAGTGCCCTATGAGTGCCTAGGACTGAAATGAAGCTTGGAGAGCATCCCACATAAACGAATGCTCCACATGCGGGTTTCACATGCCACCAACTCCACATTCACAGGCAACTTCAGCGCCACAGCCGTTTTCAGATAGCCCTCAATGCAAAGGCTCTAGACGCAAATATTGGTGTGAGAGCTAATTCAATCAAGGAAACACTGCATGTTGGTGAAGGGCATATTGAAGAAGGATCAGCCGAGTGGTTCTTGTGGGAGAACAACTCCATTTGGCTCACTAACTTCACACACCATCAGGCTTCCAAGCAGCTCTCAAGGAAACTCAGTTTTCACACTCTATGCTTAGTGCCCTTTGAGTGCATTATCTAGGAATGAACATGGTAGAGCATCCCACTGGTACGAATGCTCCACTTCCGGGTTTCACATGCCACCAACTCCACATTCACAGGCAACTTCAGCGCCACAGCCGTTTTCAGATAGCCCTCAATGCAAAGGCTCTAGACGCAAATATTGGTGTGAGAGCTAATTCAATCAAGGAAACACTGCATGTTGGTGAAGGGCATATTGAAGAAGGATCAGCCGAGTAGTTCTTGTGGGAGAACAACTCCATTTGGCTCACTAACTTCACACACCATCAGGCTTCCAAGCAGCTCTCAAGGAAACTCAGTTTTCACACTCTATGCTTAGTGCCCTTTGAGTGCATTATCTAGGAATGAACCTGGTAGAGCATACCACACAAACGAATGCTCCACATGCGGGTTTCACATGCCACCAACTCCACATTCACAGGCAACTTCAGCGCCACAGCCGTTTTCAGATAGCCCTCAATGCAAAGGCTCTAGACGCAAATATTGGTGTGAGAGCTAATTCAATCAAGGAAACACTGCATGTTGGTGAAGGGCATATTGAAGAAGGATCAGCCGAGTAGTTCTTGTGGGAGAACAACTCCATTTGGCTCACTAACTTCACACACCATCAGGCTTCCAAGCAGCTCTCAAGGAAACTCAGTTTTCACACTCTATGCTTAGTGCCCTTTGTGTGCCTGGGACAGAAATGAAGCTTGGTCAGCATCCCACACAAACGAATGCTCCACATGCGGGTTTCACATGCCACCAACTCCACATTCACAGGCAACATCAGCGCCACAGCCGTTTTCAGATAGCCCTCAATGCAAAGGCTCTAGACGCAAATATTGGTGTGAGAGCTAATTCAATCAAGGAAACACTGCATGCTGGTGAAGGGTATATTGAAGAAGGATCAGCCGAGTGGTTCTTGTGGGAGAACAACTCCATTTGGCTCACTAACTTCACACACCATCAGGCTTCCAAGCAGCTCTCAAGGAAATTCAGTTTTCACACTCTATGTTTAGTGCCCTTTGAGTACATTATCTAGGAATGAACCTGGTAGAGCATCCCACACAAACGAATGCTCCACATGCGGGTTTCACATGCCACCAACTCCACATTCACAGGCAACTTCAGCGCCACAGCAGTTTTCAGATAGCCCTCAATGCAAAGGCTCTAGACGCAAATATTGGTGTGAGAGCTAATTCAATCAAGGAAACACTGCATGTTGGTGAAGGGCATATTGAAGAAGGATCAGCCGAGTGGTTCTTGTGGGAGAACAACTCCATTTGGCTCACTAACTTCACACACCATCAGGCTTCCAAGCAGCTCTCAAGAAAACTCAGTTTTCACACTCTATGTTTAGTGCCCTTTGAATGCATTATCAAGGAATGAACCTGGTAGAGCATCCCACACAAACGAATACTCCACATGCGGGTTTCACATGCCACCAACTCCACATTCACAGGCAACATCAGCGCCACAGCCGTTTTCAGATAGCCCTCAATGCAAAGGCTCTAGACGCAAATATTGGTGTGAGAGCTAATTCAATCAAGGAAACACTGCATGTTGGTGAAGGGCATATTGAAGAAGGATCAGCCAAGTGGTTCTTGTGGGAGAACAACTCCATTTGGCTCACTAACTTCACACACCATCAGGCTTCCAAGCAGCTCTCAAGGAAACTCAGTTTTCACACTCTATGTTTAGTGCCCTTTGAGTGCATTATCTAGGAATGAACCTGGTAGAGCATCCCACACAAACGAATGCTCCACATGCGGGTTTCACATGCCACCAACTCCACATTCACAGGCAACTTCAGAGCCACAGCCGTTTTCAGATAGCCCTCAATGCAAAGGCTCTAGACGCAAATATTGGTGTGAGAGCTAATTCAATCAAGCAAACACTGCATGTTGGTGAAGGGCATATTGAAGAAGGATCAGCCGTGTGGTTCTTGTGGGAGAACAACTCCATTTGGCTCACTAACTTCACACACCATCAGGCTTCCAAGCAGCTCTCAAGGAAACTCAGTTTTCACACTCTATGCTTAGTGCCCTTTGAGTGCATTATCTAGGAATGAACCTGGTAGAGCATCCCACACAAACGAATGCTTCACATGCGGGTTTCACATGCCACCAACTCCACATTCACAGGCAACTTCAGCG
>NW_026701514.1:0-82641 GCF_030435755.1 Ochotona princeps | reverse complement strand
TCACACTCTATGCTTAGTGCCCTTTGAGTGCCTAGGACTGAAATGAAGCTTGGTGAGCAATCCCACACAAACGAATGCTCCACATGCGGTTTCACATGCCACCAACTCCACATTCACAGGCAACTTCAGCGCCTCAGCCGTTTTCAGATAGCCCTCATGCAAAGGCTCTAGACGCAAATATTGGTGTGAGAGCTAATTCAATCAAGGAAACACTGCATGTTGGTGAAGGGCATATTGAAGAAGGATCAGCCGAGTGGTTCTAGTGGGAGAACAACTCATTTGGCTCACTACTTCACACACCATCAGGCTTCCAAGCAGCTCTAAGGAAACTCTGTTTTCACACTCTATGCTTAGTGCCCTTTGAGTGCCTTATGCTAGGAATGAACCTGGTAGAGCATCCCACACAAACGAATGCTCCACATGCGGGTTTCACATGCCACCAACTCCACATTCACAGGCAACTTCAGTGCCACAAGCCGTTTTCAGATAGCCCTCAATGCAAAGGCTCTAGACGCAAATATTGGTGTGGAGAGCTAATTCAATCAAGGAAACACTGCATGTTGGTGAAGGGCATATGAAGAAGGATCAGCCGAGTGGTTCTTGTGGGAGAACAACTCCATTTGGCTCACTAACTTCACACACCATCAGGCTTCCAAGCAGCTCTCAAGGAAACTCAGTTTTCACACTCTATGCTTAGTGCCCTTTGAGTGCATTATCTAGGAATGAACCCTGGTAGAGCATCCCACACAACGAATGCTCCACATGCGGGTTTCACATGCCACCAACTCCACATTCAAAGGCAACTTCAGCGCCACAGCCATTTTCAGATAGCCCTCAATGCAAAGGCTCTAGACGCAAATATTGGTGTGAGAGCTAATTCAATCAAGGAAACGCTGCATGTTGGTGAAGGGCATATGAAGAAGGATCAGCCGAGTGGTTCTTGTGGGAGAACAACTTCCATTTGGCTCACTAACTTCACACACCATCAGGCTTCCAAGCAGCTCTCAAGGAAACTCAGTTTTCACACTCTATGCTTAGTGCCCTTTGAGTGCTAGGGACTGAAATGAAGCTTGGTGAGCATCCAACACAAACGAATGCTCCACATGCGGGTTTCACATGCCACCAACTCCACATTCACAGGTAACTTCAGCGCCACAGCCGTTTCAGATAGCCCTCAATGCAAGGCTCTAGAACGCAAATTTGGTGTGAGAGCTAATTCAATCAAGGAAACGATGCATGTTGGTGAAGGGCATATTGAAGAAGGATCAGCGAGTGGTTCTTGTGGGAGAACAACTCCATTTGGCTCACTAACTTCACACACCATCAGGCTTCCAAGCAGCTCTCAAGAAACTCAGTTTTCACACTCTATGCTTAGTGCCCTTTGAGTGCCTAGACTGAAATGAAGCTTGGTGAGCATCCCACACAAAACGAATGCTTCACATGCGGGTTTCACATGCCACCAACTCCACATTCACAGGCAACTTCAGCGCCACAGCCGTTTTCAGATAGCCCTCAATGCAAAGGTTCTAGACGCAAATATTGGTGTGAGAGCTAATTCAATCAAGGAAACACTGCATGTTGGTGAAGGGCATATTGAAGAAGGATCAGCCGAGTGGTTCTAGTGGGAGAACAACTCCATTTGGCTCACTAACTTCACACACCATCAGGCTTCCAAGCAGCTCTCAAGGAAACTCAGTTTTCACACTCTATGCTTAGTGCCCTTTGAGTTAATTATCTAGAATGAACCTGGTAGAGCATCCCACACAAACGAATGCTCCACATGCGGGTTTCACATGCCACCAACTCCACATTCACAGGCAACTTCAGCGCCACAGCCATTTTCAGATAGCCCTCAATGCAAAGGCTCTAGACGCAAATATTGGTGTGAGAGCTAATTCAATCAAAGAAACGCTGCATATTGGTGAAGGGCATATTGAAGAAGGATCAGCCCAGTGGTTCTTGTGGGAGAACAACTCCATTTGGCTCACTAACTTCACACACCATCAGGCCTTCCAAGCAGCTCTCAAGGAAACTCAGTTTACACACTCTATGCTTAGTGCCCTTTGAGTGCCTAGGACTGAAATGAAGCTTGGTGAGCATCCCACACAAACGAATGCTCCACATGCGGGTTTCACATGCCACCAACTCCACATTCACAGGCAACTTCAGCGCCACAGCCGTTTTCAGATAGCCCTCAATGCAAAGGCTCTAGACGCAAATATTGGTGTGAGAGCTAATTCAATCAAGGAAACACTGCATGTTGGTGAAGGGCATATTGAAGAAGGATCAGCCGAGTGGTTCTTGTGGGAGAACAACTCCATTTGGCTCACTAACTTCACACACCATCAGGCTTCCAAGCAGCTCTCAAGGAAACTCAGTTTTCACACTCTATGCTTAGTGCCCTTTGAGTTCATTATCTAGGAATGAACCTGGTAGAGCATCCCACACAAACGAATGCTCCACATGCGGGTTTCACATGCCACCAACTCCACATTCAAAGGCAACTTCAGCGCCACAGCCATTTTCAGATAGCCCTCAATGCAAAGGCTCTAGACGCAAATATTGGTGTGAGAGCTAATTCAATCAAGGAAACGCTGCATGTTGGTGAAGGGCATATTGAAGAAGGATCAGCCCAGTGGTTCTTGTGGGAGAACAACTCCATTTGGCTCACTAACCTCACACACCATCAGGCTTCCAAGCAGCTCTCAAGGAAACTCAGTTTTCACACTCTATGCTTAGTGCCCTTTGAGTGCATTATCTAGGAATGAACCTGGTAGAGCATCCCACACAAATGAATGCTCCACCTGCGGGTTTCACATGCCACCAACTCCACATTCACAGGCAACTTCAGCGCCACAGCCGTTTTCAGATAGCCCTCAATGCAAAGGCTCTAGATGCAAATATTGGTGTGAGAGCTAATTCAATCAAGGAAACGCTGCATGTTGGTGAAGGGCATATTGAAGAAGGATCAGCCGAGTGGTTCTTGTGGGAGAACAACTCCATTTGGCTCACTAACGTCACACACCATCAGGCTTCCAAGCAGCTCTCAAGGAAACTCAGTTTACACACTCTATGCTTAGTGCCCTTTGAGTGCCTAGGACTGAAATGAAGCTTGGTGAGCATCCCACACAAACGAATGCTCCACATGCGGGTTTCACATGCCACCAACTCCACATTCACAGGTAACTTCAGCGCCACAGCCGTTTTCAGATAGCCCTCAATGCAAAGGCTCTAGACGCAAATATTGGTGTGAGAGCTAATTCAATCAAGGAAACACTGCATGTTGGTGAAGGGCATATTGACGAAGGATCAGCCAAGGGGATCTTGCGGGAGAACAACTCCATTTGGCTCACTAACTTCACACACCATCAGGCTTCCAAGCAGCTCTCAAGGAAACTCAGTTTTCACACTCTATGCTTAGTGCCCTTTGTGTTCATTATCGAGGAATGAACCTGGTAGAGCATCCCACACAAACGAATGCTCCACATGCGGGTTTCACATGCCACCAACTCCACATTCACAGGCAACTTCAGCGCCACAGCCGTTTTCAGATAGCCCTCAATGCAAAGGCTCTAGACGCAAATATTGGTGTGAGAGCTAATTCAATCAAGGAAACACTGCATGTTGGTGAAGGGCATATTGAAGAAGGATCAGCCGAGTGGTTCTTGTGGGAGAACAACTCCATTTGGCTCACTAACTTCACACACCATCAGGCTTCCAAGCAGCTCTCAAGGAAACTCAGTTTTCACACTCTATGCTTAGTGCCCTTTGAGTGCATTATCTAGGAATGAACCTGGTAGAGCATCCCACACAAACGAATGCTCCACATGCGGGTTTCACATGCCACCAACTCCACATTCACAGGCAACTTCAGCGCCACAGCCGTTTTCAGATAGCCCTCATTGCAAAGGCTCTAGACGCAAATATTGGTGTGAGAGCTAATTCAATCAAGGAAACACTGCATGTTGGTGAAGGGCATATTGACGAAGGATCAGCCAAGGGGATCTTGCGGGAGAACAACTCCATTTGGCTCACTAACTTCACACACCATCAGGCTTCCAAGCAGCTCTCAAGGAAACTCAGTTTTCACACTCTATGCTTAGTGCCCTTTGAGTGCCTAGGAATGAAATGAAGCTTGGTGAGCATCCCACACAAACGAATGCTCCACATGCGGGTTTCACATGCCACCAACTCCACATTCACAGGCAACTTCAGCGCCACAGCCGTTTTCAGATAGCCCTCAATGCAAAGGCTCTAGACGCAAATATTGGTGTGAGAGCTAATTCAATCAAGGAAACACTGCATGTTGGTGAAGGGCATATTGAAGAAGGATCAGCCGAGTGGTTCTAGTGGGAGAACAACTCCATTTGGCTCACTAACTTCACACACCATCAGGCTTCCAAGCAGCTCTCAAGGAAACTCTGTTTTCACACTCTATGCTTAGTGCCCTTTGAGTGCCTTATCTAGGAATGAACCTGGTAGAGCATCCCACACAAACGAATGCTCCACATGCGGGTTTCACATGCCACCAACTCCACATTCACAGGCAACTTCAGTGCCACAGCCGTTTTCAGATAGCCCTCAATGCAAAGGCTCTAGACGCAAATATTGGTGTGAGAGCTAATTCAATCAAGGAAACACTGCATGTTGGTGAAGGGCATATTGAAGAAGGATCAGCCGAGTGGTTCTTGTGGGAGAACAACTCCATTTGGCTCACTAACTTCACACACCATCAGGCTTCCAAGCAGCTCTCAAGGAAACTCAGTTTTCACACTCTATGCTTAGTGCCCTTTGAGTGCATTATCTAGGAATGAACCTGGTAGAGCATCCCACACAAACGAATGCTCCACATGCGGGTTTCACATGCCACCAACTCCACATTCAAAGGCAACTTCAGCGCCACAGCCATTTTCAGATAGCCCTCAATGCAAAGGCTCTAGACGCAAATATTGGTGTGAGAGCTAATTCAATCAAGGAAACGCTGCATGTTGGTGAAGGGCATATTGAAGAAGGATCAGCCGAGTGGTTCTTGTGGGAGAACAACTCCATTTGGCTCACTAACTTCACACACCATCAGGCTTCCAAGCAGCTCTCAAGGAAACTCAGTTTTCACACTCTATGCTTAGTGCCCTTTGAGTGCCTAGGACTGAAATGAAGCTTGGTGAGCATCCAACACAAACGAATGCTCCACATGCGGGTTTCACATGCCACCAACTCCACATTCACAGGTAACTTCAGCGCCACAGCCGTTTTCAGATAGCCCTCAATGCAAAGGCTCTAGACGCAAATATTGGTGTGAGAGCTAATTCAATCAAGGAAACGATGCATGTTGGTGAAGGGCATATTGAAGAAGGATCAGCCGAGTGGTTCTTGTGGGAGAACAACTCCATTTGGCTCACTAACTTCACACACCATCAGGCTTCCAAGCAGCTCTCAAGAAACTCAGTTTTCACACTCTATGCTTAGTGCCCTTTGAGTGCCTAGGACTGAAATGAAGCTTGGTGAGCATCCCACACAAACGAATGCTTCACATGCGGGTTTCACATGCCACCAACTCCACATTCACAGGCAACTTCAGCGCCACAGCCGTTTTCAGATAGCCCTCAATGCAAAGGTTCTAGACGCAAATATTGGTGTGAGAGCTAATTCAATCAAGGAAACACTGCATGTTGGTGAAGGGCATATTGAAGAAGGATCAGCCGAGTGGTTCTAGTGGGAGAACAACTCCATTTGGCTCACTAACTTCACACACCATCAGGCTTCCAAGCAGCTCTCAAGGAAACTCAGTTTTCACACTCTATGCTTAGTGCCCTTTGAGTTAATTATCTAGGAATGAACCTGGTAGAGCATCCCACACAAACGAATGCTCCACATGCGGGTTTCACATGCCACCAACTCCACATTCACAGGCAACTTCAGCGCCACAGCCATTTTCAGATAGCCCTCAATGCAAAGGCTCTAGACGCAAATATTGGTGTGAGAGCTAATTCAATCAAAGAAACGCTGCATATTGGTGAAGGGCATATTGAAGAAGGATCAGCCGAGTGGTTCTTGTGGGAGAACAACTCCATTTGGCTCACTAACTTCACACACCATCAGGCTTCCAAGCAGCTCTCAAGGAAACTCAGTTTACACACTCTATGCTTAGTGCCCTTTGAGTGCCTAGGACTGAAATGAAGCTTGGTGAGCATCCCACACAAACGAATGCTCCACATGCGGGTTTCACATGCCACCAACTCCACATTCACAGGCAACTTCAGCGCCACAGCCGTTTTCAGATAGCCCTCAATGCAAAGGCTCTAGACGCAAATATTGGTGTGAGAGCTAATTCAATCAAGGAAACACTGCATGTTGGTGAAGGGCATATTGAAGAAGGATCAGCCGAGTGGTTCTTGTGGGAGAACAACTCCATTTGGCTCACTAACTTCACACACCATCAGGCTTCCAAGCAGCTCTCAAGGAAACTCAGTTTTCACACTCTATGCTTAGTGCACTTTGAGTGCATTATCTAGGAATGAACCTGGGAGCATCCCACACAAACGAATGCTCCACATGCGGGTTTCACAGGCCACCAACTCCACATTCACAGGCAACTTCAGCGCCACAGTCTTTTTCAGATAGCCCTCAATGCAAAGGCTCTAGACGCAAATATTGGTGTGAGAGCTAATTCAATCAAGGAAAAACCTGCATGTTGGTGAAGGGCATATTGAAGAAGGATCAGCCGAGTGGTTCTTGTGGGACAACAACTCCATTTGGCTCACTAACTTCACACACCATCAGGCTTCCAAGCAGCTCTCAAGGAAACTCAGTTTTCACACTCTATGCTTAGTGCCCTTTGAGTGCCTAGGACTGAAATGAAGCTTGGTGAGCATCCCACACAAACGAATGCTCCACATGCGGGTTTCACATGCCACCAACTATATATTCACAGGTAACTTCAGCGCCACACCCGTTTTCAGATAGCCCTCAATGCAAAGGCTCTAGACGCAAATATTGGTGTGAGAGCTAATTCAATCAAGGAAACACTGCATGTTGGTGAAGGGCATATTGAAGAAGGATCAGCCCAGTGGTTCTTGTGGGAGAACAACTCCATTTGGCTCACTAACTTCACACACCATCAGGCTTCCAAGCAGCTCTCAAGGAAACTCAGTTTTCACACTCTATGCTTAGTGCCCTTTGAGTGCCTAGGACTGAAATGAAGCTTGGTGAGCATCCCACACAAACGAATGCTCCACATGCGGGTTTCACATGCCACCAACTCCACATTCACAGGCAACTTCAGCGCCACAGCCGTTTTCAGATAGCCCTCAATGCAAAGGCTCTAGACGCAAATATTGGTGTGAGAGCTAATTCAATCAAGGAAACAGTGCATGTTGGTGAAGGGCATATTGAAGAAGGATCAGCCGAGTGGTTCTTGTGGGAGAACAACTCCATTTGGCTCACTAACTTCACACACCATCAGGCTTCCAAGCAGCTCTCAAGGAAACTCAGTTTTCACACTCTATGCTTAGTGCCCTTTGAGTGCCTTATCTAGGAATGAACCTGGTAGAGCATCCCACACAAACGAATGCTCCACATGCGGGTTTCACATGCCACCAACTCCACATTCACAGGCAACTTCAGTGCCACAGCCGTTTTCAGATAGCCCTCAATGCAAAGGCTCTAGACGCAAATATTGGTGTGAGAGCTAATTCAATCAAGGAAACACTGCATGTTGGTGAAGGGCATATTGAAGAAGGATCAGCCGAGTGGTTCTTGTGGGAGAACAACTCCATTTGGCTCACTAACTTCACACACCATCAGGCTTCCAAGCAGCTCTCAAGGAAACTCAGTTTTCACACTCTATGCTTAGTGCCCTTTGAGTTAATTATCTAGGAATGAACCTGGTAGAGCATCCCACACAAACGAATGCTCCACATGCGGGTTTCACATGCCACCAACTCCACATTCAAAGGCAACTTCAGCGCCACAGCCATTTTCAGATAGCCCTCAATGCAAAGGCTCTAGACGCAAATATTGGTGTGAGAGCTAATTCAATCAAGGAAACGCTGCATGTTGGTGAAGGGCATATTGAAGAAGGATCAGCCGAGTGGTTCTTGTGGGAGAACAACTCCATTTGGCTCACTAACTTCACACACCATCAGGCTTCCAAGCAGCTCTCAAGGAAACTCAGTTTTCACACTCTATGCTTAGTGCCCTTTGAGTGCCTAGGACTGAAATGAAGCTTGGTGAGCATCCCACACAAACCAATGCTCCACATGCGGGTTTCACATGCCACCAACTCCACATTCACAGGCAACTTCAGCGCCACAGCCGCTTTCAGATAGCCCTCAATGCAAAGGCTCTAGACGCAAATATTGGTGTGAGAGCTAATTCAATCAAGGAAACGATGCATGTTGGTGAAGGGCATATTGAAGAAGGATAAGCTGAGTGGTTCTTCTGGGAGAACAACTCCATTTGGCTCACTAACTTCACACACCATCAGGCTTCCAAGCAGCTCTCAAGGAAACTCAGTTTTCACACTCTATGCTTAGTGCCCTTTGAGTTAATTATCTAGGAATGAACCTGGTAGAGCATCCCACACAAACGAATGCTCCACATGCGGGTTTCACATGCCACCAACTCCACATTCAAAGGCAACTTCAGCGCCACAGCCATTTTCAGATAGCCCTCAATGCAAAGGCTCTAGACGCAAATATTGGTGTGAGAGCTAATTCAATCAAAGAAACGCTGCATGTTGGTGAAGGGCATATTGAAGAAGGATCAGCCGAGTGGTTCTTGTGGGAGAACAACTCCATTTGGCTCACTAACTTCACACACCATCAGGCTTCCAAGCAGCTCTCAAGGAAACTCAGTTTTCACACTCTATGCTTAGTGCCCTTTGAGTGCCTTATCTAGGAATGAACCTGGTAGAGCATCCCACACAAACGAATGCTCCACATGCGGGTTTCACATGCCACCAACTCCACATTCACAGGCAACTTCAGCGCCACAGCCGTTTTCAGATAGCCCTCAATGCAAAGGCTCTAGACGCAAATATTGGTGTGAGAGCTAATTCAATCAAGGAAACACTGCATGTTGGTGAAGGGCATATTGAAGAAGGATCAGCCGAGTGGTTCTTGTGGGAGAACAACTCCATTTGGCTCACTAACTTCACACACCATCAGGCTTCCAAGCAGCTCTCAAGGAAACTCAGTTTTCACACTCTATGCTTAGTGCCCTTTGAGTTCATTATCTAGGAATGAACCTGGTAGAGCATCCCACACAAACGAATGCTCCACATGCGGGTTTCACATGCCACCAACTCCACATTCACAGGCAACTTCAGCGCCACAGCCGCTTTCAGATAGCCCTCAATGCAAAGGCTCTAGACGCAAATATTGGTGTGAGAGCTAATTCAATCAAGGAAACGCTGCATGTTGGTGAAGGGCATATTGAAGAAGGATCAGCTGAGTGGTTCTTCTGGGAGAACAACTCCATTTGGCTCACTAACTTCACACACCATCAGGCTTCCAAGCAGCTCTCAAGGAAACTCAGTTTTCACACTCTATGCTTAGTGCCCTTTGAGTGCCTAGGACTGAAATGAAGCTTGGTGAGCATCCCACACAAACGAATGCTCCACATGCGGGTTTCACATGCCACCAACTCCACATTCACAGGCAACTTCAGCGCCACAGCCGCTTTCAGATAGCCCTCAATGCAAAGGCTCTAGACGCAAATATTGGTGTGAGAGCTAATTCAATCAAGGAAACGCTGCATGTTGGTGAAGGGCATATTGAAGAAGGATCAGCCGAGTGGTTCTTGTGGGAGAACAACTCCATTTGGCTCACTAACTTCACACACCATCAGGCTTCCAAGCAGCTCTCAAGGAAACTCAGTTTTCACACTCTATGCTTAGTGCCCTTTGAGTTAATTATCTAGGAATGAACCTGGTAGAGCATCCCACACAAACGAATGCTCCACATGCGGGTTTCACATGCCACCAACTCCACATTCAAAGGCAACTTCAGCGCCACAGCCATTTTCAGATAGCCCTCAATGCAAAGGCTCTAGACGCAAATATTGGTGTGAGAGCTAATTCAATCAAAGAAACGCTGCATGTTGGTGAAGGGCATATTGAAGAAGGATCAGCCGAGTGGTTCTTGTGGGAGAACAACTCCATTTGGCTCACTAACTTCACACACCATCAGGCTTCCAAGCAGCTCTCAAGGAAACTCAGTTTTCACACTCTATGCTTAGTGCCCTTTGAGTGCCTTATCTAGGAATGAACCTGGTAGAGCATCCCACACAAACGAATGCTCCACATGCGGGTTTCACATGCCACCAACTCCACATTCACAGGCAACTTCAGCGCCACAGCCGTTTTCAGATAGCCCTCAATGCAAAGGCTCTAGACGCAAATATTGGTGTGAGAGCTAATTCAATCAAGGAAACACTGCATGTTGGTGAAGGGCATATTGAAGAAGGATCAGCCGAGTGGTTCTTGTGGGAGAACAACTCCATTTGGCTCACTAACTTCACACACCATCAGGCTTCCAAGCAGCTCTCAAGGAAACTCAGTTTTCACACTCTATGCTTAGTGCCCTTTGAGTTCATTATCTAGGAATGAACCTGGTAGAGCATCCCACACAAACGAATGCTCCACATGCGGGTTTCATATGCCACCAACTCCACATTCACAGGCAACTTCAGCGCCACAGCCGCTTTCAGATAGCCCTCAATGCAAAGGCTCTAGACGCAAATATTGGTGTGAGAGCTAATTCAATCAAGGAAACGCTGCATGTTGGTGAAGGGCATATTGAAGAAGGATCAGCTGAGTGGTTCTTCTGGGAGAACAACTCCATTTGGCTCACTAACTTCACACACCATCAGGCTTCCAAGCAGCTCTCAAGGAAACTCAGTTTTCACACTCTATGCTTAGTGCCCTTTGAGTGCCTAGGACTGAAATGAAGCTTGGTGAGCATCCCACACAAACGAATGCTCCACATGCGGGTTTCACATGCCACCAACTCCACATTCACAGGCAACTTCAGCGCCACAGCCGCTTTCAGATAGCCCTCAATGCAAAGGCTCTAGACGCAAATATTGGTGTGAGAGCTAATTCAATCAAGGAAACGATGCATGTTGGTGAAGGGCATATTGAAGAAGGATCAGCCGAGTGGTTCTTGTGGGAGAAAAACTCCATTTGGCTCACTAACTTCACACACCATCAGGCTTCCAAGCAGCTCTCAAGGAAACTCAGTTTTCACACTCTATGCTTAGTGCCCTTTGAGTGCCTAGGACTGAAATGAAGCTTGGTGAGCATCCCACACAAACGAATGCTCCACATGCGGGTTTCACATGCCACCAACTCCACATTCACAGGTAACTTCAGCGCCACAGCCGTTTTCAGATAGCCCTCAATGCAAAGGCTCTAGACGCAAATATTGGTGTGAGAGCTAATTCAATCAAGGAAACGATGCATGTTGGTGAAGGGCATATTGAAGAAGGATCAGCTGAGTGGTTCTTCTGGGAGAACAACTCCATTTGGCTCACTAACTTCACACACCATCAGGCTTCCAAGCAGCTCTCAAGGAAACTCAGTTTTCACACTCTATGCTTAGTGCCCTTTGAGTGCCTAGGACTGAAATGAAGCTTGGTGAGCATCCCACACAAACGAATGCTCCACATGCGGGTTTCACATGCCACCAACTCCACATTCACAGGCAACTTCAGCGCCACAGCCGTTTTCAGATAGCCCTCAATGCAAAGGCTCTAGACGCAAATATTGGTGTGAGAGCTAATTCAATCAAGGAAACAGTGCATGTTGGTGAAGGGCATATTGAAGAAGGATCAGCCGAGTGGTTCTTGTGGGAGAACAACTCCATTTGGCTCACTAACTTCACACACCATCAGGCTTCCAAGCAGCTCTCAAGGAAACTCAGTTTTCACACTCTATGCTTAGTGCCCTTTGAGTGCATTATCTAGCAATGAACCTGGTAGAGCATCCCACACAAACGAATGCTAGACATGCGGGTTTCACATGCCACCAACTCCACATTCACAGGCAACTTCAGCGCCACAGCCGTTTTCAGATAGCCCTCAATGCAAAGGCTCTAGACGCAAATATTGGTGTGAGAGCTAATTCAATCAAGGAAACGCTGCATGTTGGTGAAGGGCATATTGAAGAAGGATCAGCTGAGTGGTTCTTGTGGGAGAACAACTCCATTTGGCTCACTAACTTCACACACCATCAGGCTTCCAAGCAGCTCTCAAGGAAACTCAGTTTTCACTCTATGCTTAGTGCCCTTTGAGTGCCTAGGACTGAAATGAAGCTTGGTGAGCATCCCACACAAACGAATGCTTCACATGCGGGTTTCACATGCCACCAACTCCACATTCACAGGCAACTTCAGCGCCACAGCCGTTTTCAGATAGCCCTCAATGCAAAGGTTCTAGACGCAAATATTGGTGTGAGAGCTAATTCAATCAAGGAAACACTGCATGTTGGTGAAGGGCATATTGAAGAAGGATCAGCCGAGTGGTTCTAGTGGGAGAACAACTCCATTTGGCTCACTAACTTCACACACCATCAGGCTTCCAAGCAGCTCTCAAGGAAACTCAGTTTTCACACTCTATGCTTAGTGCCCTTTGAGTGCATTATCTAGCAATGAACCTGGTAGAGCATCCCACACAAACGAATGCTCCACATGCGGGTTTCACATGCCACCAACTCCACATTCACAGGCAACTTCAGCGCCACAGCCGTTTTCAGATAGCCCTCAATGCAAAGGCTCTAGACGCAAATATTGGTGTGAGAGCTAATTCAATCAAGGAAACGCTGCATGTTGGTGAAGGGCATATTGAAGAAGGATCAGCTGAGTGGTTCTTGTGGGAGAACAACTCCATTTGGCTCACTAACTTCACACACCATCAGGCTTCCAAGCAGCTCTCAAGGAAACTCAGTTTTCACACTCTATGCTTAGTGCCCTTTGAGTTCATTATCTAGGAATGAACCTGGTAGAGCATCCCACACAAACCAATGCTCCACATGCGGGTTTCACATGCCACCAACTCCACATTCACAGGCAACTTCAGTGCCACAGCCGTTTTCAGATAGCCCTCAATGCAAAGGCTCTAGACGCAAATATTGGTGTGAGAGCTAATTCAATCAAGGAAACGCTGCATGTTGGTGAAGGGCATATTGAAGAAGGATCAGCCGAGTGGTTCTTGTGGGAGAACAACTCCATTTGGCTCACTAACTTCACACACCATCAGGCTTCCAAGCAGCTCTCAAGGAAACTCAGTTTTCACACTCTATGCTTAGTGCCCTTTGAGTGCCTAGGACTGAAATGAAGCTTGGTGAGCATCCCACACAAACCAATGCTCCACATGCGGGTTTCACATGCCACCAACTCCACATTCACAGGCAACTTCAGCGCCACAGCCGTTTTCAGATAGCCCTCAATGCAAAGGCTCTAGACGCAAATATTGGTGTGAGAGCTAATTCAATCAAGGAAACACTGCATGTTGGTGAAGGGCATATTGAAGAAGGATCAGCCGAGTGGTTCTTGTGGGAGAACAACTCCATTTGGCTCACTAACTTCACACACCATCAGGCTTCCAAGCAGCTCTCAAGGAAACTCAGTTTTCACACTCTATGCTTAGTGCCCTTTGAGTGCATTATCTAGGAATGAACCTGGTAGAGCATCCCAC
The DNA here is from genome assembly GCF_030435755.1 of Ochotona princeps. Lineage (NCBI taxonomy): Eukaryota > Metazoa > Chordata > Mammalia > Lagomorpha > Ochotonidae > Ochotona > Ochotona princeps. The sequence goes on along the minus strand of NW_026701514.1, from coordinate 68,946 downwards.
ACAAACGAGTGCTCCACATGCGGGTTTCACATGCCACCAACTCCACATTCACAGGCAACTTCAGCGCCACAGCCGTTTTCAGATAGCCCTCAATGCAAAGGCTCTAGACGCAAATATTGGTGTGAGAGCTAATTCAATCAAGGAAACACTGCATGTTGGTGAAGGGCATATTGAAGAAGGATCAGCCGAGTGGTTCTTGTGGGAGAACAACTCCATTTGGCTCACTAACTTCACACACCATCAGGCTTCCAAGCAGCTCTCAAGGAAACTCAGTTTTCACACTCTATGCTTAGTGCCCTTTGAGTGCATTATCTAGGAATGAACCTGGTAGAGCATCCCACACAAACGAATGCTCCACATGCGGGTTTCACATGCCACCAACTCCACATTCACAGGCAACTTCAGCGCCACAGCCGTTTTCAGATAGCCCTCAATGCAAAGGCTCTAGACGCAAATATTGGTGTGAGAGCTAATTCAATCAAGGAAACGCTGCATGTTGGTGAAGGGCATATTGAAGAAGGATCAGCCGAGTGGTTCTTGTGGGAGAACAACTCCATTTGGCTCACTAACTTCACACACCATCAGGCTTCCAAGCAGCTCTCAAGGAAACTCAGTTTTCACACTCTATGCTTAGTGCCCTTTGAGTTAATTATCTAGGAATGAACCTGGTAGAGCATCCCACACAAACGAATGCTCCACATGCGGGTTTCACATGCCACCAACTCCACATTCAAAGGCAACTTCAGCGCCACAGCCATTTTCAGATAGCCCTCAATGCAAAGGCTCTAGACGCAAATATTGGTGTGAGAGCTAATTCAATCAAAGAAACGCTGCATGTTGGTGAAGGGCATATTGAAGAAGGATCAGCCGAGTGGTTCTTGTGGGAGAACAACTCCATTTGGCTCACTAACTTCACACACCATCAGGCTTCCAAGCAGCTCTCAAGGAAACTCAGTTTTCACACTCTATGCTTAGTGCACTTTGAGTGCCTTATCTAGGAATGAACCTGGTAGAGCATCCCACACAAACGAATGCTCCACATGCGGGTTTCACATGCCACCAACTCCACATTCACAGGCAACTTCAGCGCCACAGCCGTTTTCAGATAGCCCTCAATGCAAAGGCTCTAGACGCAAATATTGGTGTGAGAGCTAATTCAATCAAGGAAACACTGCATGTTGGTGAAGGGCATATTGAAGAAGGATCAGCCGAGTGGTTCTTGTGGGAGAACAACTCCATTTGGCTCACTAACTTCACACACCATCAGGCTTCCAAGCAGCTCTCAAGGAAACTCAGTTTTCACACTCTATGCTTAGTGCCCTTTGAGTTCATTATCTAGGAATGAACCTGGTAGAGCATCGCACACAAACCAATGCTCCACATGCGGGTTTCACATGCCACCAACTCCACATTCACAGGTAACTTCAGCGCCACAGCCGTTTTCAGATAGCCCTCAATGCAAAGGCTCTAGACGCAAATATTGGTGTGAGAGCTAATTCAATCAAGGAAACGATGCATGTTGGTGAAGGGCATATTGAAGAAGGATCAGCTGAGTGGTTCTTCTGGGAGAACAACTCCATTTGGCTCACTAACTTCACACACCATCAGGCTTCCAAGCAGCTCTCAAGGAAACTCAGGTTTCACACTCTATGCTTAGTGCCCTTTGAGTGCCTAGGACTGAAATGAAGCTTGGTGAGCATCCCACACAAACGAATGCTCCACATGCGGGTTTCACATGCCACCAACTCCACATTCACAGGCAACTTCAGCGCCACAGCCGTTTTCAGATAGCCCTCAATGCAAAGGCTCTAGACGCAAATATTGGTGTGAGAGCTAATTCAATCAAGGAAACAGTGCATGTTGGTGAAGGGCATATTGAAGAAGGATCAGCCGAGTGGTTCTTGTGGGAGAACAACTCCATTTGGCTCACTAACTTCACACACCATCAGGCTTCCAAGCAGCTCTCAAGGAAACTCAGTTTTCACACTCTATGCTTAGTGCCCTTTGAGTGCATTATCGAGGAATGAACCTGGTAGAGCATCCCACACAAACGAGTGCTCCACATGCGGGTTTCACATGCCACCAACTCCACATTCACAGGCAACTTCAGCGCCACAGCCGTTTTCAGATAGCCCTCAATGCAAAGGCTCTAGACGCAAATATTGGTGTGAGAGCTAATTCAATCAAGGAAACACTGCATGTTGGTGAAGGGCATATTGAAGAAGGATCAGCCGAGTGGTTCTTGTGGGAGAACAACTGCATTTGGCTCACTAACTTCACACACCATCAGGCTTCCAAGCAGCTCTCAAGGAAACTCAGTTTTCACACTCTATGCTTAGTGCCCTTTGAGTGCCTAGGACTGAAATGAAGCTTGGTGAGCATCCCACACAAATGAATGCTCCACATGCGGGTTTCACATGCCACCAACTCCACATTCACAGGTAACTTCAGCGCCACAGCCGTTTTCAGATAGCCTTCAATGCAAAGGCTCTAGACGCAAATATTGGTGTGAGAGCTAATTCAATCAAGGAAACACTGCATGTTGGTGAAGGGCATATTGAAGAAGGATCAGCCGAGTGGTTCTTGTGGGAGAACAACTCCATTTGGCTCACTAACTTCACACACCATCAGGCTTCCAAGCAGCTCTCAAGGAAACTCAGTTTTCACACTCTATGCTTAGTGCCCTTTGAGTGCATTATCTAGGAATGAACCTGGTAGAGCATCCCACACAAACAAATGCTCCCATGCAGGTTTCACATGCCACCAACTCCACATTCACAGGCAACTTCAGCGCCACAGCCGTTTTCAGATAGCCCTCAATGCAAAGGCTCTAGACGCAAATATTGGTGTGAGAGCTAATTCAATCAAGGAAACACTGCATGTTGGTGAAGGGCATATTGAAGAAGGATCAGCCGAGTGGTTCTTGTGGGAGAACAACTCCATTTGGCTCACTAACTTCACACACCATCAGGCTTCCAAGCAGCTCTCAAGGAAACTCAGTTTTCACACTCTATGCTTAGTGCCCTTTGAGTGCCTAGGACTGAAATGAAGCTTGTTGAGCATCCCACACAAACGAATGCTCCACATGCGGGTTTCACATGCCACCAATTCCACATTCACAGGCAACTTCAGCGCCACAGCCGTTTTCAGATAGCCCTCAATGCAAAGGCTCTAGACGCAAATATTGGTGTGAGAGCTAATTCAATCAAGGAAACACTGCATGTTGGTCAAGGGCATATTGAAGAAGGATCAGCCGAGTGGTTCTTGTGGAGAACAACTGCATTTGGCTCACTAACTTCACACACCATCAGGCTTCCAAGCAGCTCTCAAGGAAACTCAGTTTTCACACTCTATGCTTAGTGCCCTTTGAGTGCATTATCTAGGAATGAACCTGGTAGAGCATCCCACACAAACGAATGCTCCACATGCGGGTTTCACATGCCACCAACTCCACATTCTCAGGCAACTTCAGTGCCACAGCCGTTTTCAGATAGCCCTCAATGCAAAGGCTCTAGACGCAAATATTGGTGTGAGAGCTAATTCAATCAAGGAAACGCTGCATGTTGGTGAAGGGCATATTGAAGAAGGATCAGCTGAGTGGTTCTTGTGGGAGAACAACTCCATTTGGCTCACTAACTTCACACACCATCAGGCTTCCAAGCAGCTCTCAAGGAAACTCAGTTTTCACTCTATGCTTAGTGCCCTTTGAGTGCCTAGGACTGAAATGAAGCTTGGTGAGCATCCCACACAAACGAATGCTTCACATGCGGGTTTCACATGCCACCAACTCCACATTCACAGGCAACTTCAGCGCCACAGCCGTTTTCAGATAGCCCTCAATGCAAAGGTTCTAGACGCAAATATTGGTGTGAGAGCTAATTCAATCAAGGAAACACTGCATGTTGGTGAAGGGCATATTGAAGAAGGATCAGCCGAGTGGTTCTAGTGGGAGAACAACTCCATTTGGCTCACTAACTTCACACACCATCAGGCTTCCAAGCAGCTCTCAAGGAAACTCAGTTTTCACACTCTATGCTTAGTGCCCTTTGAGTGCATTATCTAGCAATGAACCTGGTAGAGCATCCCACACAAACGAATGCTCCACATGCGGGTTTCACATGCCACCAACTCCACATTCACAGGCAACTTCAGCGCCACAGCCGTTTTCAGATAGCCCTCAATGCAAAGGCTCTAGACGCAAATATTGGTGTGAGAGCTAATTCAATCAAGGAAACGCTGCATGTTGGTGAAGGGCATATTGAAGAAGGATCAGCTGAGTGGTTCTTGTGGGAGAACAACTCCATTTGGCTCACTAACTTCACACACCATCAGGCTTCCAAGCAGCTCTCAAGGAAACTCAGTTTTCACACTCTATGCTTAGTGCCCTTTGAGTTCATTATCTAGGAATGAACCTGGTAGAGCATCCCACACAAACCAATGCTCCACATGCGGGTTTCACATGCCACCAACTCCACATTCACAGGCAACTTCAGTGCCACAGCCGTTTTCAGATAGCCCTCAATGCAAAGGCTCTAGACGCAAATATTGGTGTGAGAGCTAATTCAATCAAGGAAACGCTGCATGTTGGTGAAGGGCATATTGAAGAAGGATCAGCCGAGTGGTTCTTGTGGGAGAACAACTCCATTTGGCTCACTAACTTCACACACCATCAGGCTTCCAAGCAGCTCTCAAGGAAACTCAGTTTTCACACTCTATGCTTAGTGCCCTTTGAGTGCCTAGGACTGAAATGAAGCTTGGTGAGCATCCCACACAAACCAATGCTCCACATGCGGGTTTCACATGCCACCAACTCCACATTCACAGGCAACTTCAGCGCCACAGCCGTTTTCAGATAGCCCTCAATGCAAAGGCTCTAGACGCAAATATTGGTGTGAGAGCTAATTCAATCAAGGAAACACTGCATGTTGGTGAAGGGCATATTGAAGAAGGATCAGCCGAGTGGTTCTTGTGGGAGAACAACTCCATTTGGCTCACTAACTTCACACACCATCAGGCTTCCAAGCAGCTCTCAAGGAAACTCAGTTTTCACACTCTATGCTTAGTGCCCTTTGAGTGCATTATCTAGGAATGAACCTGGTAGAGCATCCCACACAAACGAGTGCTCCACATGCGGGTTTCACATGCCACCAACTCCACATTCACAGGCAACTTCAGCGCCACAGCCGTTTTCAGATAGCCCTCAATGCAAAGGCTCTAGACGCAAATATTGGTGTGAGAGCTAATTCAATCAAGGAAACACTGCATGTTGGTGAAGGGCATATTGAAGAAGGATCAGCCGAGTGGTTCTTGTGGGAGAACAACTCCATTTGGCTCACTAACTTCACACACCATCAGGCTTCCAAGCAGCTCTCAAGGAAACTCAGTTTTCACACTCTATGCTTAGTGCCCTTTGAGTGCATTATCTAGGAATGAACCTGGTAGAGCATCCCACACAAACGAATGCTCCACATGCGGGTTTCACATGCCACCAACTCCACATTCACAGGCAACTTCAGCGCCACAGCCGTTTTCAGATAGCCCTCAATGCAAAGGCTCTAGACGCAAATATTGGTGTGAGAGCTAATTCAATCAAGGAAACGCTGCATGTTGGTGAAGGGCATATTGAAGAAGGATCAGCCGAGTGGTTCTTGTGGGAGAACAACTCCATTTGGCTCACTAACTTCACACACCATCAGGCTTCCAAGCAGCTCTCAAGGAAACTCAGTTTTCACACTCTATGCTTAGTGCCCTTTGAGTTAATTATCTAGGAATGAACCTGGTAGAGCATCCCACACAAACGAATGCTCCACATGCGGGTTTCACATGCCACCAACTCCACATTCAAAGGCAACTTCAGCGCCACAGCCATTTTCAGATAGCCCTCAATGCAAAGGCTCTAGACGCAAATATTGGTGTGAGAGCTAATTCAATCAAAGAAACGCTGCATGTTGGTGAAGGGCATATTGAAGAAGGATCAGCCGAGTGGTTCTTGTGGGAGAACAACTCCATTTGGCTCACTAACTTCACACACCATCAGGCTTCCAAGCAGCTCTCAAGGAAACTCAGTTTTCACACTCTATGCTTAGTGCACTTTGAGTGCCTTATCTAGGAATGAACCTGGTAGAGCATCCCACACAAACGAATGCTCCACATGCGGGTTTCACATGCCACCAACTCCACATTCACAGGCAACTTCAGCGCCACAGCCGTTTTCAGATAGCCCTCAATGCAAAGGCTCTAGACGCAAATATTGGTGTGAGAGCTAATTCAATCAAGGAAACACTGCATGTTGGTGAAGGGCATATTGAAGAAGGATCAGCCGAGTGGTTCTTGTGGGAGAACAACTCCATTTGGCTCACTAACTTCACACACCATCAGGCTTCCAAGCAGCTCTCAAGGAAACTCAGTTTTCACACTCTATGCTTAGTGCCCTTTGAGTTCATTATCTAGGAATGAACCTGGTAGAGCATCGCACACAAACCAATGCTCCACATGCGGGTTTCACATGCCACCAACTCCACATTCACAGGTAACTTCAGCGCCACAGCCGTTTTCAGATAGCCCTCAATGCAAAGGCTCTAGACGCAAATATTGGTGTGAGAGCTAATTCAATCAAGGAAACGATGCATGTTGGTGAAGGGCATATTGAAGAAGGATCAGCTGAGTGGTTCTTCTGGGAGAACAACTCCATTTGGCTCACTAACTTCACACACCATCAGGCTTCCAAGCAGCTCTCAAGGAAACTCAGGTTTCACACTCTATGCTTAGTGCCCTTTGAGTGCCTAGGACTGAAATGAAGCTTGGTGAGCATCCCACACAAACGAATGCTCCACATGCGGGTTTCACATGCCACCAACTCCACATTCACAGGCAACTTCAGCGCCACAGCCGTTTTCAGATAGCCCTCAATGCAAAGGCTCTAGACGCAAATATTGGTGTGAGAGCTAATTCAATCAAGGAAACAGTGCATGTTGGTGAAGGGCATATTGACGAAGGATCAGCCGAGTGGTTCTTGTGGGAGAACAACTCCATTTGGCTCACTAACTTCACACACCATCAGGCTTCCAAGCAGCTCTCAAGGAAACTCAGTTTTCACACTCTATGCTTAGTGCCCTTTGAGTGCATTATCGAGGAATGAACCTGGTAGAGCATCCCACACAAACGAGTGCTCCACATGCGGGTTTCACATGCCACCAACTCCACATTCACAGGCAACTTCAGCGCCACAGCCGTTTTCAGATAGCCCTCAATGCAAAGGCTCTAGACGCAAATATTGGTGTGAGAGCTAATTCAATCAAGGAAACACTGCATGTTGGTGAAGGGCATATTGAAGAAGGATCAGCCGAGTGGTTCTTGTGGGAGAACAACTGCATTTGGCTCACTAACTTCACACACCATCAGGCTTCCAAGCAGCTCTCAAGGAAACTCAGTTTTCACACTCTATGCTTAGTGCCCTTTGAGTGCCTAGGACTGAAATGAAGCTTGGTGAGCATCCCACACAAATGAATGCTCCACATGCGGGTTTCACATGCCACCAACTCCACATTCACAGGTAACTTCAGCGCCACAGCCGTTTTCAGATAGCCTTCAATGCAAAGGCTCTAGACGCAAATATTGGTGTGAGAGCTAATTCAATCAAGGAAACACTGCATGTTGGTGAAGGGCATATTGAAGAAGGATCAGCCGAGTGGTTCTTGTGGGAGAACAACTCCATTTGGCTCACTAACTTCACACACCATCAGGCTTCCAAGCAGCTCTCAAGGAAACTCAGTTTTCACACTCTATGCTTAGTGCCCTTTGAGTGCATTATCTAGGAATGAACCTGGTAGAGCATCCCACACAAACGAGTGCTCCCATGCAGGTTTCACATGCCACCAACTCCACATTCTCAGGCAACTTCAGTGCCACAGCCGTTTTCAGATAGCCCTCAATGCAAAGGCTCTAGACGCAAATATTGGTGTGAGAGCTAATTCAATCAAGGAAACGCTGCATGTTGGTGAAGGGCATATTGAAGAAGGATCAGCCGAGTGGTTCTTGTGGGAGAACAACTCCATTTGGCTCACTAACTTCACACACCATCAGGCTTCCAAGCAGCTCTCAAGGAAACTCAGTTTACACACTCTATGCTTAGTGCCCTTTGAGTGCCTAGGACTGAAATGAAGCTTGGTGAGCATCCCACACAAACGAATGCTCCACATGCGGGTTTCACATGCCACCAACTCCACATTCACAGGTAACTTCAGCGCCACAGCCGTTTTCAGATAGCCCTCAATGCAAAGGCTCTAGACGCAAATATTGGTGTGAGAGCTAATTCAATCAAGGAAACACTGCATGTTGGTGAAGGGCATATTGACGAAGGATCAGCCAAGGGGATCTTGCGGGAGAACAACTCCATTTGGCTCACTAACTTCACACACCATCAGGCTTCCAAACAGCTCTCAAGGAAACTCAGTTTTCACACTCTATGCTTAGTGCCCTTTGAGTGCATTATCTAGGAATGAACCTGGCAGAGAATCCCACACAAACGAATGCTCCACATGCGGGTTTCACATGCCACCAACTCCACATTCACAGGCAACTTCAGCGCCACAGCCGTTTTCAGATAGCCCTCAATGCAAAGGCTCTAGACGCAAATATTGGTGTGAGAGCTAATTCAATCAAGGAAACACTGCATGTTGGTGAAGGGCATATTGAAGAAGGATCAGCCGAGTGGTTCTTGTGGGAGAACAACTCCATTTGGCTCACTAACTTCACACACCATCAGGCTTCCAAGCAGCTCTCAAGGAAACTCAGTTTACACACTCTATGCTTAGTGCCCTTTGAGTGCCTAGGACTGAAATGAAGCTTGGTGAGCATCCCACACAAACGAATGCTCCACATGCGGGTTTCACATGCCACCAACTCCACATTCACAGGCAACTTCAGCGCCACAGCCGTTTTCAGATAGCCCTCAATGCAAAGGCTCTAGACGCAAATATTGGTGTGAGAGCTAATTCAATCAAGGAAACAGTGCATGTTGGTGAAGGGCATATTGAAGAAGGATCAGCCGAGTGGTTCTTGTGGGAGAACAACTCCATTTGGCTCACTAACTTCACACACCATCAGGCTTCCAAGCAGCTCTCAAGGAAACTCAGTTTTCACACTCTATGCTTAGTGACCTTTGAGTGCCTAGGACTGAAATGAAGCTTGGTGAGCATCCAACACAAACGAATGCTCCACATGCGGGTTTCACATGCCACCAACTCCACATTCACAGGTAACTTCAGCGCCACAGCCGTTTTCAGATAGCCCTCAATGCAAAGGCTCTAGACGCAAATATTGGTGTGAGAGCTAATTCAATCAAGGAAACGATGCATGTTGGTGAAGGGCATATTGAAGAAGGATCAGCCGAGTGGTTCTTGTGGGAGAACAACTCCATTTGGCTCACTAACTTCACACACCATCAGGCTTCCAAGCAGCTCTCAAGGAAACTCAGTTTTCACACTCTATGCTTAGTGCCCTTTGAGTGCCTAGGACTGAAATGAAGCTTGGTGAGCATCCCACACAAACGAATGCTTCACATGCGGGTTTCACATGCCACCAACTCCACATTCACAGGCAACTTCAGCGCCACAGCCGTTTTCAGATAGCCCTCAATGCAAAGGTTCTAGACGCAAATATTGGAGTGAGAGCTAATTCAATCAAGGAAACACTGCATGTTGGTGAAGGGCATATTGAAGAAGGATCAGCCGAGTGGTTCTAGTGGGAGAACAACTCCATTTGGCTCACTAACTTCACACACCATCAGGCTTCCAAGCAGCTCTCAAGGAAACTCAGTTTTCACACTCTATGCTTAGTGCCCTTTGAGTGCATTATCTAGCAATGAACCTGGTAGAGCATCCCACACAAACGAATGCTCCACATGCGGGTTTCACATGCCACCAACTCCACATTCACAGGCAACTTCAGCGCCACAGCCGTTTTCAGATAGCCCTCAATGCAAAGGCTCTAGACGCAAATATTGGTGTGAGAGCTAATTCAATCAAGGAAACGCTGCATGTTGGTGAAGGGCATATTGAAGAAGGATCAGCCGAGTGGTTCTTGTGGGAGAACAACTCCATTTGGCTCACTAACTTCACACACCATCAGGCTTCCATGCAGCTCTCAAGGAAACTCAGTTTTCACACTCTATGCTTAGTGCCCTTTGTGTTCATTATCTAGGAATGAACCTGGTAGAGCATCCCACACAAACGAATGCTCCACATGCGGGTTTCACATGCCACCAACTCCACATTCACAGGCAACTTCAGCGCCACAGCCGTTTTCAGATAGCCCTCAATGCAAAGGCTCTAGACGCAAATATTGGTGTGAGAGCTAATTCAATCAAGGAAACACTGCATGTTGGTGAAGGGCATATTGAAGAAGGATCAGCCGAGTGGTTCTTGTGGGAGAACAACTCCATTTGGCTCACTAACTTCACACACCATCAGGCTTCCAAGCAGCTCTCAAGGAAACTCAGTTTTCACACTCTATGCTTAGTGCCCTTTGAGTTCATTATCTAGGAATGAACCTGGTAGAGCATCCCACACAAACCAATGCTCCACATGCGGGTTTCACATGCCACCAACTCCACATTCACAGGCAACTTCAGTGCCACAGCTGTTTTCAGATAGCCCTCAATGCAAAGGCTCTAGACGCAAATATTGGTGTGAGAGCTAATTCAATCAAGGAAACGCTGCATGTTGGTGAAGGGCATATTGAAGAAGGATCAGCCGAGTGGTTCTTGTGGGAGAACAACTCCATTTGGCTCACTAACTTCACACACCATCAGGCTTCCAAGCAGCTCTCAAGGAAACTCAGTTTTCACACTCTATGCTTAGTGCCCTTTGAGTGCCTAGGACTGAAATGAAGCTTGGTGAGCATCCCACACAAACCAATGCTCCACATGCGGGTTTCACATGCCACCAACTCCACATTCACAGGTAACTTCAGCGCCACAGCCGTTTTCAGATAGCCCTCAATGCAAAGGCTCTAGACGCAAATATTGGTGTGAGAGCTAATTCAATCAAGGAAACGATGCATGTTGGTGAAGGGCATATTGAAGAAGGATCAGCTGAGTGGTTCTTCTGGGAGAACAACTCCATTTGGCTCACTAACTTCACACACCATCAGGCTTCCAAGCAGCTCTCAAGGAAACTCAGTTTTCACTCTATGCTTAGTGCCCTTTGAGTGCCTAGGACTGAAATGAAGCTTGGTGAGCATCCCACACAAACGAATGCTTCACATGCGGGTTTCACATGCCACCAACTCCACATTCACAGGCAACTTCAGCGCCACAGCCGTTTTCAGATAGCCCTCAATGCAAAGGTTCTAGACGCAAATATTGGTGTGAGAGCTAATTCAATCAAGGAAACACTGCATGTTGGTGAAGGGCATATTGAAGAAGGATCAGCCGAGTGGTTCTAGTGGGAGAACAACTCCATTTGGCTCACTAACTTCACACACCATCAGGCTTCCAAGCAGCTCTCAAGGAAACTCAGTTTTCACACTCTATGCTTAGTGCCCTTTGAGTGCATTATCTAGCAATGAACCTGGTAGAGCATCCCACACAAACGAATGCTCCACATGCGGGTTTCACATGCCACCAACTCCACATTCACAGGCAACTTCAGCGCCACAGCCGTTTTCAGATAGCCCTCAATGCAAAGGCTCTAGACGCAAATATTGGTGTGAGAGCTAATTCAATCAAGGAAACGCTGCATGTTGGTGAAGGGCATATTGAAGAAGGATCAGCTGAGTGGTTCTTGTGGGAGAACAACTCCATTTGGCTCACTAACTTCACACACCATCAGGCTTCCATGCAGCTCTCAAGGAAACTCAGTTTTCACACTCTATGCTTAGTGCCCTTTGTGTTCATTATCTAGGAATGAACCTGGTAGAGCATCCCACACAAACGAATTCTCCACATGCGGGTTTCACATGCCACCAACTCCACATTCACAGGCAACTTCAGCGCCACAGCCGTTTTCAGATAGCCCTCAATGCAAAGGCTCTAGACGCAAATATTGGTGTGAGAGCTAATTCAATCAAGGAAACACTGCATGTTGGTGAAGGGCATATTGAAGAAGGATCAGCCGAGTGGTTCTTGTGGGAGAACAACTCCATTTGGCTCACTAACTTCACACACCATCAGGCTTCCAAGCAGCTCTCAAGGAAACTCAGTTTTCACACTCTATGCTTAGTGCCCTTTGAGTTCATTATCTAGGAATGAACCTGGTAGAGCATCCCACACAAACGAATGCTCCACATGCGGGTTTCACATGCCACCAACTCCACATTCACAGGCAACTTCAGTGCCACAGCCGTTTTCAGATAGCCCTCAATGCAAAGGCTCTAGACGCAAATATTGGTGTGAGAGCTAATTCAATCAAGGAAACGCTGCATGTTGGTGAAGGGCATATTGAAGAAGGATCAGCCGAGTGGTTCTTGTGGGAGAACAACTCCATTTGGCTCACTAACTTCACACACCATCAGGCTTCCAAGCAGCTCTCAAGGAAACTCAGTTTTCACACTCTATGCTTAGTGCCCTTTGAGTGCCTAGGACTGAAATGAAGCTTGGTGAGCATCCCACACAAACCAATGCTCCACATGCGGGTTTCACATGCCACCAACTCCACATTCACAGGCAACTTCAGCGCCACAGCCGTTTTCAGATAGCCCTCAATGCAAAGGCTCTAGACGCAAATATTGGTGTGAGAGCTAATTCAATCAAGGAAACACTGCATGTTGGTGAAGGGCATATTGAAGAAGGATCAGCCGAGTGGTTCTTGTGGGAGAACAACTCCATTTGGCTCACTAACTTCACACACCATCAGGCTTCCAAGCAGCTCTCAAGGAAACTCAGTTTTCACACTCTATGCTTAGTGCCCTTTGAGTGCATTATCTAGGAATGAACCTGGTAGAGCATCCCACACAAACGAGTGCTCCACATGCGGGTTTCACATGCCACCAACTCCACATTCACAGGCAACTTCAGCGCCACAGCCGTTTTCAGATAGCCCTCAATGCAAAGGCTCTAGACGCAAATATTGGTGTGAGAGCTAATTCAATCAAGGAAACACTGCATGTTGGTGAAGGGCATATTGAAGAAGGATCAGCCGAGTGGTTCTTGTGGGAGAACAACTCCATTTGGCTCACTAACTTCACACACCATCAGGCTTCCAAGCAGCTCTCAAGGAAACTCAGTTTTCACACTCTATGCTTAGTGCCCTTTGAGTGCCTAGGACTGAAATGAAGCTTGGTGAGCATCCCACACAAACGAATGCTCCACATGCGGGTTTCACATGCCACCAACTCCACATTCACAGGCAACTTCAGCGCCACAGCCGTTTTCAGATAGCCCTCAATGCAAAGGCTCTAGACGCAAATATTGGTGTGAGAGCTAATTCAATCAAGGAAACAGTGCATGTTGGTGAAGGGCATATTGAAGAAGGATCAGCCGAGTGGTTCTTGTGGGAGAACAACTCCATTTGGCTCACTAACTTCACACACCATCAGGCTTCCAAGCAGCTCTCAAGGAAACTCAGTTTTCACACTCTATGCTTAGTGCCCTTTGAGTGCATTATCTAGGAATGAACCTGGTAGAGCATCCCACACAAACGAGTGCTCCACATGCGGGTTTCACATGCCACCAACTCCACATTCACAGGCAACTTCAGCGCCACAGCCGTTTTCAGATAGCCCTCAATGCAAAGGCTCTAGACGCAAATATTGGTGTGAGAGCTAATTCAATCAAGGAAACACTGCATGTTGGTGAAGGGCATATTGAAGAAGGATCAGCCGAGTGGTTCTTGTGGGAGAACAACTGCATTTGGCTCACTAACTTCACACACCATCAGGCTTCCAAGCAGCTCTCAAGGAAACTCAGTTTTCACACTCTATGCTTAGTGCCCTTTGAGTGCCTAGGACTGAAATGAAGCTTGGTGAGCATCCCACACAAATGAATGCTCCACATGCGGGTTTCACATGCCACCAACTCCACATTCACAGGTAACTTCAGCGCCACAGCCGTTTTCAGATAGCCTTCAATGCAAAGGCTCTAGACGCAAATATTGGTGTGAGAGCTAATTCAATCAAGGAAACACTGCATGTTGGTGAAGGGCATATTGAGGAAGGATCAGCCGAGTGGTTCTTGTGGGAGAACAACTCCATTTGGCTCACTAACTTCACACACCATCAGGCTTCCAAGCAGCTCTCAAGGAAACTCAGTTTTCACACTCTATGCTTAGTGCCCTTTGAGTGCATTATCTAGGAATGAACCTGGTAGAGCATCCCACACAAACGAGTGCTCCCATGCAGGTTTCACATGCCACCAACTCCACATTCACAGGCAACTTCAGCGCCACAGCCGTTTTCAGATAGCCCTCAATGCAAAGGCTCTAGACGCAAATATTGGTGTGAGAGCTAATTCAATCAAGGAAACACTGCATGTTGGTGAAGGGCATATTGAAGAAGGATCAGCCGAGTGGTTCTTGTGGGAGAACAACTCCATTTGGCTCACTAACTTCACACACCATCAGGCTTCCAAGCAGCTCTCAAGGAAACTCAGTTTTCACACTCTATGCTTAGTGCCCTTTGAGTGCCTAGGACTGAAATGAAGCTTGGTGAGCATCCCACACAAATGAATGCTCCACATGCAGGTTTCACATGCCACCAACTCCACATTCACAGGTAACTTCAGCGCCACAGCCGTTTTCAGATAGCCCTCAATGCAAAGGCTCTAGACGCAAATATTGGTGTGAGAGCTAATTCAATCAAGGAAACACTGCATGTTGGTGAAGGGCATATTGAAGAAGGATCAGCCGAGTGGTTCTTGTGGGAGAACAACTCCATTTGGCTCACTAACTTCACACACCATCAGGCTTCCAAGCAGCTCTCAAGGAAACTCAGTTTTCACACTCTATGCTTAGTGCCCTTTGAGTGCATTATCTAGGAATGAACCTGGTAGAGCATCCCACACAAACGAATGCTCCACATGCGGGTTTCACATGCCACCAACTCCACATTCACAGGCAACTTCAGCGCCACAGCCGTTTTCAGATAGCCCTCAATGCAAAGGCTCTAGACGCAAATATTGGTGTGAGAGCTAATTCAATCAAGGAAACACTGCATGTTGGTGAAGGGCATATTGAAGAAGGATCAGCCGAGTGGTTCTTGTGGGAGAACAACTCCATTTGGCTCACTAACTTCACACACCATCAGGCTTCCAAGCAGCTCTCAAGGAAACTCAGTTTTCACACTCTATGCTTAGTGCCCTTTGAGTGCCTAGGACTGAAATGAAGCTTGTTGAGCATCCCACACAAACGAATGCTCCACATGCGGGTTTCACATGCCACCAACTCCACATTCACAGGCAACTTCAGCGCCACAGCCGTTTTCAGATAGCCCTCAATGCAAAGGCTCTAGACGCAAATATTGGTGTGAGAGCTAATTCAATCAAGGAAACACTGCATGTTGGTCAAGGGCATATTGAAGAAGGATCAGCCGAGTGGTTCTTGTGGAGAACAACTGCATTTGGCTCACTAACTTCACACACCATCAGGCTTCCAAGCAGCTCTCAAGGAAACTCAGTTTTCACACTCTATGCTTAGTGCCCTTTGAGTGCATTATCTAGGAATGAACCTGGTAGAGCATCCCACACAAACGAATGCTCCACATGCGGGTTTCACATGCCACCAACTCCACATTCTCAGGCAACTTCAGTGCCACAGCCGTTTTCAGATAGCCCTCAATGCAAAGGCTCTAGACGCAAATATTGGTGTGAGAGCTAATTCAATCAAGGAAACACTGCATGATGGTGAAGGGCATATTGAAGAAGGATCAGCCGAGTGGTTCTTGTGGGAGAACAACTCCATTTGGCTCACTAACTTCACACACCATCAGGCTTCCAAGCAGCTCTCAAGGAAACTCAGTTTTCACACTCTATGCTTAGTGCCCTTTGAGTTCATTATCTAGGAATGAACCTGGTAGAGCATCCCACACAAACGAATGCTCCACATGCAGGTTTCACATGCCACCAACTCCACATTCAAAGGCAACTTCAGCGCCACAGCCATTTTCAGATAGCCCTCAATGCCAAGGCTCTAGACGCAAATATTGGTGTGAGAGCTAATTCAATCAAGGAAACGCTGCATGTTGGTGAAGGGCATATTGAAGAAGGATCAGCCGAGTGGTTCTTGTGGGAGAACAACTCCATTTGGCTCACTAACTTCACACACCATCAGGCTTCCAAGCAGCTCTCAAGGAAACTCAGTTTACACACTCTATGCTTAGTGCCCTTTGAGTGCCTAGGACTGAAATGAAGCTTGGTGAGCATCCCACACAAACGAATGCTTCACATGCGGGTTTCACATGCCACCAACTCCACATTCACAGGTAACTTCAGCGCCACAGCCGTTTTCAGATAGCCCTCAATGCAAAGGCTCTAGACGCAAATATTGGTGTGAGAGCTAATTCAATCAAGGAAACACTGCATGTTGGTGAAGGGCATATTGACGAAGGATCAGCCAAGGGGATCTTGCGGGAGAACAACTCCATTTGGCTCACTAACTTCACACACCATCAGGCTTCCAAGCAGCTCTCAAGGAAACTCAGTTTTCACACTCTATGCTTAGTGCCCTTTGAGTGCATTATCTAGGAATGAACCTGGCAGAGAATCCCACACAAACGAATGCTCCACATGCGGGTTTCACATGCCACCAACTCCACATTCACAGGCAACTTCAGCGCCACAGCCGTTTTCAGATAGCCCTCAATGCAAAGGCTCTAGACGCAAATATTGGTGTGAGAGCTAATTCAATCAAGGAAACACTGCATGTTGGTGAAGGGCATATTGAAGAAGGATCAGCCGAGTGGTTCTTGTGGGAGAACAACTCCATTTGGCTCACTAACTTCACACACCATCAGGCTTCCAAGCAGCTCTCAAGGAAACTCAGTTTACACACTCTATGCTTAGTGCCCTTTGAGTGCCTAGGACTGAAATGAAGCTTGGTGAGCATCCCACACAAACGAATGCTCCACATGCGGGTTTCACATGCCACCAACTCCACATTCACAGGTAACTTCAGCGCCACAGCCGTTTTCAGATAGCCCTCAATGCAAAGGCTCTAGACGCAAATATTGGTGTGAGAGCTAATTCAATCAAGGAAACACTGCATGTTGGTGAAGGGCATATTGACGAAGGATCAGCCAAGGGGATCTTGTGGGAGAACAACTCCATTTGGCTCACTAACTTCACACACCATCAGGCTTCCAAACAGCTCTCAAGGAAACTCAGTTTTCACACTCTATGCTTAGTGCCCTTTGAGTGCATTATCTAGGAATGAAGCTTGTTGAGCATCCCACACAAACGAATGCTCCACATGCGGGTTTCACATGCCACCAACTCCACATTCACAGGCAACTTCAGCGCCACAGCCGTTTTCAGATAGCCCTCAATGCAAAGGCTCTAGACGCAAATATTGGTGTGAGAGCTAATTCAATCAAGGAAACACTGCATGTTGGTGAAGGGCATATTGAAGAAGGATCAGCCGAGTGGTTCTTGTGGGAGAACAACTCCATTTGGCTCACTAACTTCACACACCATCAGGCTTCCAAGCAGCTCTCAAGGAAACTCAGTTTTCACACTCTATGCTTAGTGCCCTTTGAGTGCATTATCTAGGAATGAACCTGGTAAAGCATCCCACACAAATGACAGCTCCACATGCGGGTTTCACTTGACACCAACTCCACATTCACAGGCAACTTCAGCGCCACAGCCGTTTTCAGATAGCCCTCAATGCAAAGGCTCTAGACGCAAATATTGGTGTGAGAGCTAATTCAATCAAGGAAACACTGCATGTTGGTGAAGGGCATATTGAAGAAGGATCAGCCAAGGGGATATTGTATGAGAACAACTCCATTTGGCTCACTAACTTCACACACCATCAGGCTTCCAAGCAGCTCTCAAGGAAACTCAGTTTTCACACTCTATGCTTAGTGCCCTTTGAGTGCCTAGGACTGAAATGAAGCTTGGTGAGCATCCCACACAAACGAATGCTCCACATGCGGGTTTCACATGCCACCAACTCCACATTCACAGGCAACTTCAGCGCCACAGCCGTTTTCAGATAGCCCTCAATGCAAAGGCTCTAGACGCAAATATTGGTGTGAGAGCTAATTCAATCAAGGAAACACTGCATGTTGGTGAAGGGCATATTGAAGAAGGATCAGCCGAGTGGTTCTAGTGGGAGAACAACTCCATTTGGCTCACTAACTTCACACACCATCAGGCTTCCAAGCAGCTCTCAAGGAAACTCAGTTTTCACACTCTATGCTTAGTGCCCTTTGAGTGCCTTATCTAGGAATGAACCTAGTAGAGCATCCCACACAAACGAATGCTCCACATGCGGGTTTCACATGCCACCAACTCCACATTCACAGGCAACTTCAGCGCCACAGCCGTTTTCAGATAGCCCTCAATGCAAAGGCTCTAGACGCAAATATTGGTGTGAGAGCTAATTCAATCAAGGAAACACTGCATGTTGGTGAAGGGCATATTGAAGAAGGATCAGCCGAGTGGTTCTAGTGGGAGAACAACTCCATTTGGCTCACTAACTTCACACACCATCAGGCTTCCAAGCAGCTCTCAAGGAAACTCAGTTTTCACACTCTATGCTTAGTGCCCTTTGAGTGCCTAGGACTGAAATGAAGCTTGGTGAGCATCCCACACAAACGACTGCTCCACATGCGGGTTTCACATGTCACCAACTCCACATTCACAGGCAACTTCAGCGCCACAGCCGTTTTCAGATAGCCCTCAATGCAAAGGCTCTAGACGCAAATATTGGTGTGAGAGCTAATTCAATCAAGGAAACGCTGCATGTTGGTGAAGGGCATATTGAAGAAGGATCAGCCGAGTGGTTCTTGTGGGAGAACAACTCCATTTGGCTCACTAACTTCACACACCATCAGGCTTCCAAACAGCTCTCAAGGAATCTCAGTTTTCACACTCTATGCTTAGTGCCCTTTGAGTGCATTATCTAGGAATGAACATGGTAGAGCATCCCACAAAAACCAATGCTCCACATGCGGGTTTCACATGCCACCAACTCCACATTCACAGGCAACTTCAGCGCCACAGCCATTTTCAGATAGCCCTCAATGCAATGGCTCTAGACGCAAATATTGGTGTGAGAGCTAATTCAATCAAGGAAACACTGCATGTTGGTGAAGGGCATATTGAAGAAGGATCAGCCGAGTGGTTCTTGTGGGAGAACAACTCCATTTGGCTCACTAACTTCACACACCATCAGGCTTCCAAGCAGCTCTCAAGGAAACTCAGTTTTCACACTCTATGCTTAGTGCCCTTTGAGTGCATTATCTAGGAATGAACCTAGTAGAGCATCCCACACAAACGAGTGCTCCACATGCGGGTTTCACATGCCACCAACTCCACATTCACAGGCAACTTCAGCGCCACAGCCGTTTTCAGATAGCCCTCAATGCAAAGGCTCTAGACGCAAATATTGGTGTGAGAGCTAATTCAATCAAGGAAACACTGCATGTTGGTGAAGGGCATATTGAAGAAGGATCAGCCGAGTGGTTCTTGTGGAGAACAACTGCATTTGGCTCACTAACTTCACACACCATCAGGCTTCCAAACAGCTCTCAAGGAAACTCAGTTTTCACACTCTATGCTTAGTGCCCTTTGAGTGCATTATCTAGGAATGAACCTAGTAGAGCATCCCACACAAACGAGTGCTCCACATGCGGGTTTCACATGCCACCAACTCCACATTCACAGGCAACTTCAGCGCCACAGCCGTTTTCAGATAGCCCTCAATGCAAAGGCTCTAGACGCAAATATTGGTGTGAGAGCTAATTCAATCAAGGAAACGCTGCATGTTGGTGAAGGGCATATTGAAGAAGGATCAGCCGAGTGGTTCTTGTGGAGAACAACTGCATTTGGCTCACTAACTTCACACACCATCAGGCTTCCAAGCAGCTCTCAAGGAAACTCAGTTTTCACACTCTATGCTTAGTGCCCTTTGAGTGCCTAGGACTGAAATGAAGCTTGGTGAGCATCCCACACAAACGACTGCTCCACATGCGGGTTTCACATGCCACCAACTCCACATTCACAGGCAACTTCAGCGCCACAGCCGTTTTCAGATAGCCCTCAATGCAAAGGCTCTAGACGCAAATATTGGTGTGAGAGCTAATTCAATCAAGGAAACGCTGCATGTTGGTGAAGGGCATATTGAAGAAGGATCAGCCGAGTGGTTCTTGTGGGAGAACAACTCCATTTGGCTCACTAAC
This sequence comes from Ochotona princeps, assembly GCF_030435755.1. Taxonomy (NCBI): domain Eukaryota; kingdom Metazoa; phylum Chordata; class Mammalia; order Lagomorpha; family Ochotonidae; genus Ochotona; species Ochotona princeps. Next base: position 48,609 of record NW_026701514.1, on the reverse strand, counting down.
TTCACACACCATCAGGCTTCCAAGCAGCTCTCAAGGAATCTCAGTTTTCACACTCTATGCTTAGTGCCCTTTGAGTGCATTATCTAGGAATGAACATGGTAGAGCATCCCACAAAAACCAATGCTCCACATGCGGGTTTCACATGCCACCAACTCCACATTCACAGGCAACTTCAGCGCCACAGCCATTTTCAGATAGCCCTCAATGCAATGGCTCTAGACGCAAATATTGGTGTGAGAGCTAATTCAATCAAGGAAACACTGCATGTTGGTGAAGGGCATATTGAAGAAGGATCAGCCGAGTGGTTCTTGTGGGAGAACAACTCCATTTGGCTCACTAACTTCACACACCATCAGGCTTCCAAGCAGCTCTCAAGGAAACTCAGTTTTCACACTCTATGCTTAGTGCCCTTTGAGTGCATTATCTAGGAATGAACCTGGTAGAGCATCCCACACAAACGAGTGCTCCACATGCGGGTTTCACATGCCACCAACTCCACATTCACAGGCAACTTCAGCGCCACAGCCGTTTTCAGATAGCCCTCAATGCAAAGGCTCTAGACGCAAATATTGGTGTGAGAGCTAATTCAATCAAGGAAACACTGCATGTTGGTGAAGGGCATATTGAAGAAGGATCAGCCGAGTGGTTCTTGTGGAGAACAACTGCATTTGGCTCACTAACTTCACACACCATCAGGCTTCCAAACAGCTCTCAAGGAAACTCAGTTTTCACACTCTATGCTTAGTGCCCTTTGAGTGCCTAGGACTGAAATGAAGCTTGGTGAGCATCCCACACAAATGAATGCTCCACATGCGGGTTTCACATGCCACCAACTCCACATTCACAGGTAACTTCAGCGCCACAGCCGTTTTCAGATAGCCCTCAATGCAAAGGCTCTAGACGCAAATATTGGTGTGAGAGCTAATTCAATCAAGGAAACACTGCATGTTGGTGAAGGGCATATTGAAGAAGGATCAGCCGAGTGGTTCTTGTGGGAGAACAACTACATTTGGCTCACTAACTTCACACACCATCAGGCTTCCAAGCAGCTCTCAAGGAAACTCAGTTTTCACACTCTATGCTTAGTGCCCTTTGAGTGCATTATCTAGGAATGAACCTGATAGAGCATCCCACACAAACGAATGCTCCACATGCGGGTTTCACATGCCACCAACTCCACATTCACAGGCAACTTCAGCGCCACAGCCGTTTTCAGATAGCCCTCAATGCAAAGGCTCTAGACGCAAATATTGGTGTGAGAGCTAATTCAATCAAGGAAACGCTGCATGTTGGTGAAGGGCATATTGAAGAAGGATCAGCCGAGTGGTTCTTGTGGAGAACAACTGCATTTGGCTCACTAACTTCACACACCATCAGGCTTCCAAGCAGCTCTCAAGGAAACTCAGTTTTCACACTCTATGCTTAGTGCCCTTTGAGTGCCTAGGACTGAAATGAAGCTTGGTGAGCATCCCACACAAATGAATGCTCCACATGCGGGTTTCACATGCCACCAACTCCACATTCACAGGTAACTTCAGCGCCACAGCCGTTTTCAGATAGCCCTCAATGCAAAGGCTCTAGACGCAAATATTGGTGTGAGAGCTAATTCAATCAAGGAAACACTGCATGTTGGTGAAGGGCATATTGAAGAAGGATCAGCCGAGTGGTTCTTGTGGGAGAAAAACTCCATTTGGCTCACTAACTTCACACACCATCAGGCTTCCAAACAGCTCTCAAGGAATCTCAGTTTTCACACTCTATGCTTAGTGCCCTTTGAGTGCATTATCTAGGAATGAACCTGGTAGAGCATCCCACACAAACCAATGCTCCACATGCGGGTTTCACATGCCACCAACTCCACATTCACAGGCAACTTCAGCGCCACAGCCGTTTTCAGATAGCCCTCAATGCAAAGGCTCTAGACGCAAATATTGGTGTGAGAGCTAATTCAATCAAGGAAACGCTGCATGTTGGTGAAGGGCATATTGAAGAAGGATCAGCCGAGTGGTTCTTGTGGGAGAACAACTCCATTTGGCTCACTAACTTCACACACCATCAGGCTTCCAAACAGCTCTCAAGGAATCTCAGTTTTCACACTCTATGCTTAGTGCCCTTTGAGTGCATTATCTAGGAATGAACCTGGTAGAGCATCCCACACAAACCAATGCTCCACATGCGGGTTTCACATGCCACCAACTCCACATTCACAGGCAACTTCAGCGCCACAGCCGTTTTCAGATAGCCCTCAATGCAAAGGCTCTAGACGCAAATATTGGTGTGAGAGCTAATTCAATCAAGGAAACACTGCATGTTGGTGAAGGGCATATTGAAGAAGGATCAGCCGAGTGGTTCTTGTGGGAGAACAACTCCATTTGGCTCACTAACTTCACACACCATCAGGCTTCCAAGCAGCTCTCAAGGAAACTCAGTTTACACACTCTATGCTTAGTGCCCTTTGAGTGCCTAGGACTGAAATGAAGCTTGGTGAGCATCCCACACAAACGAATGCTCCACATGCGGGTTTCACATGCCACCAACTCCACATTCACAGGTAACTTCAGCGCCACAGCCGTTTTCAGATAGCCCTCAATGCAAAGGCTCTAGACGCAAATATTGGTGTGAGAGCTAATTCAATCAAGGAAACACTGCATGTTGGTGAAGGGCATATTGAAGAAGGATCAGCCAAGTGGTTCTTGTGGGAGAACAACTCCATTTGGCTCACTAACTTCACACACCATCAGGCTTCCAAGCAGCTCTCAAGGAAACTCAGTTTACACACTCTATGCTTAGTGCCCTTTGAGTGCCTAGGACTGAAATGAAGCTTGGTGAGCATCCCACACAAACGAATGCTCCACATGCGGGTTTCACATGCCACCAACTCCACATTCACAGGTAACTTCAGCGCCACAGCCGTTTTCAGATAGCCCTCAATGCAAAGGCTCTAGACGCAAATATTGGTGTGAGAGCTAATTCAATCAAGGAAACACTGCATGTTGGTGAAGGGTATATTGACGAAGGATCAGCCAAGGGGATCTTGTGGGAGAACAACTCCATTTGGCTCACTAACTTCACACACCATCAGGCTTCCAAGCAGCTCTCAAGGAAACTCAGTTTTCACACTCTATGCTTAGTGCCCTTTGAGTGCATTATCTAGGAATGAACCTGGTAGAGCATCCCACACAAACCAATGCTCCACATGCGGGTTTCACGTGCCACCAACTCCACATTCACAGGCAACTTCAGCGCCACAGCCGTTTTCAGATAGCCCTCAATGCAAAGGCTCTAGACGCAAATATTGGTGTGAGAGCTAATTCAATCAAGGAAACACTGCATGTTGGTGAAGGGCATATTGAAGAAGGATCAGCCGAGTGGTTCTTGTGGGAGAACAACTCCATTTGGCTCACTAACTTCACACACCATCAGGCTTCCAAGCAGCTCTCAAGGAAACTCAGTTTTCACACTCTATGCTTAGTGCCCTTTGAGTGCATTATCTAGGAATGAACCTGGTAGAGCATCCCACACAAACGAATGCTCCACATGCGGGTTTCACATGCCACCAACTCCACATTCACAGGCAACTTCAGCGCCACAGCCGTTTTCAGATAGCCCTCAATGCAAAGGCTCTAGACGCAAATATTGGTGTGAGAGCTAATTCAATCAAGGAAACGCTGCATGTTGGTGAAGGGCATATTGAAGAAGGATCAGCCGAGTGGTTCTTGTGGAGAACAACTGCATTTGGCTCACTAACTTCACACACCATCAGACTTCCAAGCAGCTCTCAAGGAAACTCAGTTTTCACACTCTATGCTTAGTGCCCTTTGAGTGCCTAGGACTGAAATGAAGCTTGGTGAGCATCCCACACAAATGAATGCTCCACATGCGGGTTTCACATGCCACCAACTCCACATTCACAGGTAACTTCAGCGCCACAGCCGTTTTCAGATAGCCCTCAATGCAAAGGCTCTAGACGCAAATATTGGTGTGAGAGCTAATTCAATCAAGGAAACACTGCATGTTGGTGAAGGGCATATTGAAGAAGGATCAGCCGAGTGGTTCTTGTGGGAGAACAACTCCATTTGGCTCACTAACTTCACACACCATCAGGCTTCCAAGCAGCTCTCAAGGAAACTCAGTTTTCACACTCTATGCTTAGTGCCCTTTGAGTGCATTATCTAGGAATGAACCTGGTAGAGCATCCCACACAAACGAATGCTCCACATGCGGGTTTCACATGCCACCAACTCCACATTCACAGGCAACTTCAGCGCCACAGCCGTTTTCAGATAGCCCTCAATGCAAAGGCTCTAGACGCAAATATTGGTGTGAGAGCTAATTCAATCAAGGAAACGCTGCATGTTGGTGAAGGGCATATTGAAGAAGGATCAGCCGAGTGGTTCTTGTGGGAGAACAACTCCATTTGGCTCACTAACTTCACACACCATCAGGCTTCCAAACAGCTCTCAAGGAATCTCAGTTTTCACACTCTATGCTTAGTGCCCTTTGAGTGCATTATCTAGGAATGAACCTGGTAGAGCATCCCACACAAACCAATGCTCCACATGCGGGTTTCACATGCCACCAACTCCACATTCACAGGCAACTTCAGCGCCACAGCCGTTTTCAGATAGCCCTCAATGCAAAGGCTCTAGACGCAAATATTGGTGTGAGAGCTAATTCAATCAAGGAAACACTGCATGTTGGTGAAGGGCATATTGAAGAAGGATCAGCCGAGTGGTTCTTGTGGGAGAACAACTCCATTTGGCTCACTAACTTCACACACCATCAGGCTTCCAAGCAGCTCTCAAGGAAACTCAGTTTACACACTCTATGCTTAGTGCCCTTTGAGTGCCTAGGACTGAAATGAAGCTTGGTGAGCATCCCACACAAACGAATGCTCCACATGCGGGTTTCACATGCCACCAACTCCACATTCACAGGTAACTTCAGCGCCACAGCCGTTTTCAGATAGCCCTCAATGCAAAGGCTCTAGACGCAAATATTGGTGTGAGAGCTAATTCAATCAAGGAAACACTGCATGTTGGTGAAGGGCATATTGAAGAAGGATCAGCCAAGTGGTTCTTGTGGGAGAACAACTCCATTTGGCTCACTAACTTCACACACCATCAGGCTTCCAAGCAGCTCTCAAGGAAACTCAGTTTACACACTCTATGCTTAGTGCCCTTTGAGTGCCTAGGACTGAAATGAAGCTTGGTGAGCATCCCACACAAACGAATGCTCCACATGCGGGTTTCACATGCCACCAACTCCACATTCACAGGTAACTTCAGCGCCACAGCCGTTTTCAGATAGCCCTCAATGCAAAGGCTCTAGACGCAAATATTGGTGTGAGAGCTAATTCAATCAAGGAAACACTGCATGTTGGTGAAGGGCATATTGACGAAGGATCAGCCAAGGGGATCTTGTGGGAGAACAACTCCATTTGGCTCACTAACTTCACACACCATCAGGCTTCCAAGCAGCTCTCAAGGAAACTCAGTTTGCACACTCTATGCTTAGTGCCCTTTGAGTGCATTATCTAGGAATGAACCTGGTAGAGCATCCCACACAAACGAATGCTCCACATGCGGGTTTCACGTGCCACCAACTCCACATTCACAGGCAACTTCAGCGCCACAGCCGTTTTCAGATAGCCCTCAATGCAAAGGCTCTAGACGCAAATATTGGTGTGAGAGCTAATTCAATGAAGGAAACACTGCATGTTGGTGAAGGGCATATTGAAGAAGGATCAGCCGAGTGGTTCTTGTGGGAGAACAACTCCATTTGGCTCACTAACTTCACACACCATCAGGCTTCCAAGCAGCTCTCAAGGAAACTCAGTTTTCACACTCTATGCTTAGTGCCCTTTGAGTTCATTATCTAGGAATGAACCTGGTAGAGCATCCCACACAAACGAATGCTCCACATGCGGGTTTCACATGCCACCAACTCCACATTCACAGGCTACTTCAGCGCCACAGCCGTATTCAGATAGCCCTCAATGCAAAGGCTCTACACGCAAATATTGGTGTGAGAGCTAATTCAATCAAGGAAACACTGCATGTTGGTGAAGGGCATATTGACGAAGGATCAGCCAAGGGAATCTTGCGGGAGAACAACTCCATTTGGCTCACTAACTTCACACACCATCAGGCTTCCAAACAGCTCTCAAGGAAACTCAGTTTTCACACTCTATGCTTAGTGCCCTTTGAGTGCATTATCTAGGAATGAACCTGGTAGAGCATCCCACACAAACGAATGCTCCACATGCGGGTTTCACATGCCACCAACTCCACATTCACAGGCAACTTCAGCGCCACAGCCGTTTTCAGATAGCCCTCAATGCAAAGGCTCTAGACGCAAATATTGGTGTGAGAGCTAATTCAATCAAGGAAACACTGCTTGTTGGTGAAGGGCATATTGAAGAAGGATCAGCCGAGTGGTTCTTGTGGGAGAACAACTCCATTTGGCTCACTAACTTCACACACCATCAGGCTTCCAAGCAGCTCTCAAGGAAACTCAGTTTTCACACTCTATGCTTAGTGCCCTTTGAGTGCCTAGGACTGAAATGAAGCTTGGTGAGCATCCCACACAAATGAATGCTCCACATGCGGGTTTCACATGCCACCAACTCCACATTCACAGGTAACTTCAGAGCCACAGCCGTTTTCAGATAGCCCTCAATGCAAAGGCTCTAGACGCAAATATTGGTGTGAGAGCTAATTCAATCAAGGAAGCACTGCATGTTGGTGAAGGGCATATTGAAGAAGGATCAGCCGAGTGGTTCTAGTGGGAGAACAACTCCATTTGGCTCACTAACTTCACACACCATCAGGCTTCCAAGCAGCTCTCAAGGAAACTCAGTTTTCACACTCTATGCTTAGTGCCCTTTGAGTGCATTATCTAGGAATGAACCTGGTAGAGCATCCCACACAAACGAATGCTCCACATGCGTGTTTCACATGCCACCAACTCCACATTCACAGGCAACTTCAGCGCCACAGCCGTTTTCAGATAGCCCTCAATGCAAAGGCTCTAGATGCAAATATTGGTGTGAGAGCTAATTCAATCAAGGAAACACTGCTTGTTGGTGAAGGGCATATTGAAGAAGGATCAGCCGAGTGGTTCTAGTGGGAGAACAACTCCATTTGGCTCACTAACTTCACACACCATCAGGCTTCCAAGCAGCTCTCAAGGAAACTCAGTTTTCACACTCTATGCTTAGTGCCCTTTGAGTTCATTATCTAGGAATGAACCTGGTAGAGCATCCCACACAAACGAATGCTCCACATGCGGGTTTCACATGCCAAAACTCCACATTCAAAGGCAACTTCAGCGCCACAGCCGTTTTCAGATAGCCCTCAATGCAAAGGCTCTAGACGCAAATATTGGTGTGAGAGCTAATTCAATCAAGGAAACACTGCATGTTGGTGAAGGGCATATTGAAGAAGGATCAGCCGAGTGGTTCTTGTGGAGAACAACTGCATTTGGCTCACTAACTTCACACACCATCAGGCTTCCAAACAGCTCTCAAGGAAACTCAGTTTTCACACTCTATGCTTAGTGCCCTTTGAGTGCATTATCTAGGAATGAACCTAGTAGAGCATCCCACACAAACGAGTGCTCCACATGCGGGTTTCACATGCCACCAACTCCACATTCACAGGCAACTTCAGCGCCACAGCCGTTTTCAGATAGCCCTCAATGCAAAGGCTCTAGACGCAAATATTGGTGTGAGAGCTAATTCAATCAAGGAAACGCTGCATGTTGGTGAAGGGCATATTGAAGAAGGATCAGCCGAGTGGTTCTTGTGGAGAACAACTGCATTTGGCTCACTAACTTCACACACCATCAGGCTTCCAAGCAGCTCTCAAGGAAACTCAGTTTTCACACTCTATGCTTAGTGCCCTTTGAGTGCCTAGGACTGAAATGAAGCTTGGTGAGCATCCCACACAAACGACTGCTCCACATGCGGGTTTCACATGCCACCAACTCCACATTCACAGGCAACTTCAGCGCCACAGCCGTTTTCAGATAGCCCTCAATGCAAAGGCTCTAGACGCAAATATTGGTGTGAGAGCTAATTCAATCAAGGAAACGCTGCATGTTGGTGAAGGGCATATTGAAGAAGGATCAGCCGAGTGGTTCTTGTGGGAGAACAACTCCATTTGGCTCACTAACTTCACACACCATCAGGCTTCCAAACAGCTCTCAAGGAATCTCAGTTTTCACACTCTATGCTTAGTGCCCTTTGAGTGCATTATCTAGGAATGAACATGGTAGAGCATCCCACAAAAACCAATGCTCCACATGCGGGTTTCACATGCCACCAACTCCACATTCACAGGCAACTTCAGCGCCACAGCCATTTTCAGATAGCCCTCAATGCAATGGCTCTAGACGCAAATATTGGTGTGAGAGCTAATTCAATCAAGGAAACACTGCATGTTGGTGAAGGGCATATTGAAGAAGGATCAGCCGAGTGGTTCTTGTGGGAGAACAACTCCATTTGGCTCACTAACTTCACACACCATCAGGCTTCCAAGCAGCTCTCAAGGAAACTCAGTTTTCACACTCTATGCTTAGTGCCCTTTGAGTGCATTATCTAGGAATGAACCTGGTAGAGCATCCCACACAAACGAGTGCTCCACATGCGGGTTTCACATGCCACCAACTCCACATTCACAGGCAACTTCAGCGCCACAGCCGTTTTCAGATAGCCCTCAATGCAAAGGCTCTAGACGCAAATATTGGTGTGAGAGCTAATTCAATCAAGGAAACACTGCATGTTGGTGAAGGGCATATTGAAGAAGGATCAGCCGAGTGGTTCTTGTGGAGAACAACTGCATTTGGCTCACTAACTTCACACACCATCAGGCTTCCAAACAGCTCTCAAGGAAACTCAGTTTTCACACTCTATGCTTAGTGCCCTTTGAGTGCCTAGGACTGAAATGAAGCTTGGTGAGCATCCCACACAAATGAATGCTCCACATGCGGGTTTCACATGCCACCAACTCCACATTCACAGGTAACTTCAGCGCCACAGCCGTTTTCAGATAGCCCTCAATGCAAAGGCTCTAGACGCAAATATTGGTGTGAGAGCTAATTCAATCAAGGAAACACTGCATGTTGGTGAAGGGCATATTGAAGAAGGATCAGCCGAGTGGTTCTTGTGGGAGAACAACTACATTTGGCTCACTAACTTCACACACCATCAGGCTTCCAAGCAGCTCTCAAGGAAACTCAGTTTTCACACTCTATGCTTAGTGCCCTTTGAGTGCATTATCTAGGAATGAACCTGATAGAGCATCCCACACAAACGAATGCTCCACATGCGGGTTTCACATGCCACCAACTCCACATTCACAGGCAACTTCAGCGCCACAGCCGTTTTCAGATAGCCCTCAATGCAAAGGCTCTAGACGCAAATATTGGTGTGAGAGCTAATTCAATCAAGGAAACGCTGCATGTTGGTGAAGGGCATATTGAAGAAGGATCAGCCGAGTGGTTCTTGTGGAGAACAACTGCATTTGGCTCACTAACTTCACACACCATCAGGCTTCCAAGCAGCTCTCAAGGAAACTCAGTTTTCACACTCTATGCTTAGTGCCCTTTGAGTGCCTAGGACTGAAATGAAGCTTGGTGAGCATCCCACACAAATGAATGCTCCACATGCGGGTTTCACATGCCACCAACTCCACATTCACAGGTAACTTCAGCGCCACAGCCGTTTTCAGATAGCCCTCAATGCAAAGGCTCTAGACGCAAATATTGGTGTGAGAGCTAATTCAATCAAGGAAACACTGCATGTTGGTGAAGGGCATATTGAAGAAGGATCAGCCGAGTGGTTCTTGTGGGAGAACAACTCCATTTGGCTCACTAACTTCACACACCATCAGGCTTCCAAGCAGCTCTCAAGGAAACTCAGTTTTCACACTCTATGCTTAGTGCCCTTTGAGTGCATTATCTAGGAATGAACCTGGTAGAGCATCCCACACAAACGAATGCTCCACATGCGGGTTTCACATGCCACCAACTCCACATTCACAGGCAACTTCAGCGCCACAGCCGTTTTCAGATAGCCCTCAATGCAAAGGCTCTAGACGCAAATATTGGTGTGAGAGCTAATTCAATCAAGGAAACGCTGCATGTTGGTGAAGGGCATATTGAAGAAGGATCAGCCGAGTGGTTCTTGTGGGAGAACAACTCCATTTGGCTCACTAACTTCACACACCATCAGGCTTCCAAACAGCTCTCAAGGAATCTCAGTTTTCACACTCTATGCTTAGTGCCCTTTGAGTGCATTATCTAGGAATGAACCTGGTAGAGCATCCCACACAAACCAATGCTCCACATGCGGGTTTCACATGCCACCAACTCCACATTCACAGGCAACTTCAGCGCCACAGCCGTTTTCAGATAGCCCTCAATGCAAAGGCTCTAGACGCAAATATTGGTGTGAGAGCTAATTCAATCAAGGAAACACTGCATGTTGGTGAAGGGCATATTGAAGAAGGATCAGCCGAGTGGTTCTTGTGGGAGAACAACTCCATTTGGCTCACTAACTTCACACACCATCAGGCTTCCAAGCAGCTCTCAAGGAAACTCAGTTTACACACTCTATGCTTAGTGCCCTTTGAGTGCCTAGGACTGAAATGAAGCTTGGTGAGCATCCCACACAAACGAATGCTCCACATGCGGGTTTCACATGCCACCAACTCCACATTCACAGGTAACTTCAGCGCCACAGCCGTTTTCAGATAGCCCTCAATGCAAAGGCTCTAGACGCAAATATTGGTGTGAGAGCTAATTCAATCAAGGAAACACTGCATGTTGGTGAAGGGCATATTGAAGAAGGATCAGCCAAGTGGTTCTTGTGGGAGAACAACTCCATTTGGCTCACTAACTTCACACACCATCAGGCTTCCAAGCAGCTCTCAAGGAAACTCAGTTTACACACTCTATGCTTAGTGCCCTTTGAGTGCCTAGGACTGAAATGAAGCTTGGTGAGCATCCCACACAAACGAATGCTCCACATGCGGGTTTCACATGCCACCAACTCCACATTCACAGGCAACTTCAGCGCCACAGCCGTTTTCAGATAGCCCTCAATGCAAAGGCTCTAGACGCAAATATTGGTGTGAGAGCTAATTCAATCAAGGAAACACTGCATGTTGGTGAAGGGTATATTGACGAAGGATCAGCCAAGGGGATCTTGTGGGAGAACAACTCCATTTGGCTCACTAACTTCACACACCATCAGGCTTCCAAGCAGCTCTCAAGGAAACTCAGTTTTCACACTCTATGCTTAGTGCCCTTTGAGTGCATTATCTAGGAATGAACCTGGTAGAGCATCCCACACAAACCAATGCTCCACATGCGGGTTTCACGTGCCACCAACTCCACATTCACAGGCAACTTCAGCGCCACAGCCGTTTTCAGATAGCCCTCAATGCAAAGGCTCTAGACGCAAATATTGGTGTGAGAGCTAATTCAATCAAGGAAACGCTGCATGTTGGTGAAGGGCATATTGAAGAAGGATCAGCCGAGTGGTTCTTGTGGGAGAACAACTCCATTTGGCTCACTAACTTCACACACCATCAGGCTTCCAAGCAGCTCTCAAGGAAACTCAGTTTTCACACTCTATGCTTAGTGCCCTTTGAGTGCCTAGGACTGAAATGAAGCTTGGTGAGCATCCCACACAAATGATTGCTCCACATGCGGGTTTCACATGCCACCAACTCCACATTCACAGGTAACTTCAGCGCCACAGCCGTTTTCAGATAGCCCTCAATGCAAAGGCTCTAGACGCAAATATTGGTGTGAGAGCTAATTCAATCAAGGAAACACTGCATGTTGGTGAAGGGCATATTGAAGAAGGATCAGCCGAGTGGTTCTTGTGGGAGAACAACTCCATTTGGCTCACTAACTTCACACACCATCAGGCTTCCAAGCAGCTCTCAAGGAAACTCAGTTTTCACACTCTATGCTTAGTGCCCTTTGAGTGCATTATCTAGGAATGAACCTGGTAGAGCATCCCACACAAACGAATGCTCCACATGCGGGTTTCACATGCCACCAACTCCACATTCACAGGCAACTTCAGCGCCACAGCCGTTTTCAGATAGCCCTCAATGCAAAGGCTCTAGACGCAAATATTGGTGTGAGAGCTAATTCAATCAAGGAAACGCTGCATGTTGGTGAAGGGCATATTGAAGAAGGATCAGCCGAGTGGTTCTTGTGGAGAACAACTGCATTTGGCTCACTAACTTCACACACCATCAGGCTTCCAAGCAGCTCTCAAGGAAACTCAGTTTTCACACTCTATGCTTAGTGCCCTTTGAGTGCCTAGGACTGAAATGAAGCTTGGTGAGCATCCCACACAAATGAATGCTCCACATGCGGGTTTCACATGCCACCAACTCCACATTCACAGGTAACTTCAGCGCCACAGCCGTTTTCAGATAGCCCTCAATGCAAAGGCTCTAGACGCAAATATTGGTGTGAGAGCTAATTCAATCAAGGAAACACTGCATGTTGGTGAAGGGCATATTGAAGAAGGATCAGCCGAGTGGTTCTTGTGGGAGAACAACTCCATTTGGCTCACTAACTTCACACACCATCAGGCTTCCAAGCAGCTCTCAAGGAAACTCAGTTTTCACACTCTATGCTTAGTGCCCTTTGAGTGCATTATCTAGGAATGAACCTGGTAGAGCATCCCACACAAACGAATGCTCCACATGCGGGTTTCACATGCCACCAACTCCACATTCACAGGCAACTTCAGCGCCACAGCCGTTTTCAGATAGCCCTCAATGCAAAGGCTCTAGACGCAAATATTGGTGTGAGAGCTAATTCAATCAAGGAAACGCTGCATGTTGGTGAAGGGCATATTGAAGAAGGATCAGCCGAGTGGTTCTTGTGGGAGAACAACTCCATTTGGCTCACTAACTTCACACACCATCAGGCTTCCAAACAGCTCTCAAGGAATCTCAGTTTTCACACTCTATGCTTAGTGCCCTTTGAGTGCATTATCTAGGAATGAACCTGGTAGAGCATCCCACACAAACCAATGCTCCACATGCGGGTTTCACATGCCACCAACTCCACATTCACAGGCAACTTCAGCGCCACAGCCGTTTTCAGATAGCCCTCAATGCAAAGGCTCTAGACGCAAATATTGGTGTGAGAGCTAATTCAATCAAGGAAACACTGCATGTTGGTGAAGGGCATATTGAAGAAGGATCAGCCGAGTGGTTCTTGTGGGAGAACAACTCCATTTGGCTCACTAACTTCACACACCATCAGGCTTCCAAGCAGCTCTCAAGGAAACTCAGTTTACACACTCTATGCTTAGTGCCCTTTGAGTGCCTAGGACTGAAATGAAGCTTGGTGAGCATCCCACACAAACGAATGCTCCACATGCGGGTTTCACATGCCACCAACTCCACATTCACAGGTAACTTCAGCGCCACAGCCGTTTTCAGATAGCCCTCAATGCAAAGGCTCTAGACGCAAATATTGGTGTGAGAGCTAATTCAATCAAGGAAACACTGCATGTTGGTGAAGGGCATATTGAAGAAGGATCAGCCAAGTGGTTCTTGTGGGAGAACAACTCCATTTGGCTCACTAACTTCACACACCATCAGGCTTCCAAGCAGCTCTCAAGGAAACTCAGTTTACACACTCTATGCGTAGTGCCCTTTGAGTGCCTAGGACTGAAATGAAGCTTGGTGAGCATCCCACACAAACGAATGCTCCACATGCGGGTTTCACATGCCACCAACTCCACATTCACAGGTAACTTCAGCGCCACAGCCGTTTTCAGATAGCCCTCAATGCAAAGGCTCTAGACGCAAATATTGGTGTGAGAGCTAATTCAATCAAGGAAACACTGCATGTTGGTGAAGGGCATATTGACGAAGGATCAGCCAAGGGAATCTTGCGGGAGAACAACTCCATTTGGCTCACTAACTTCACACACCATCAGGCTTCCAAACAGCTCTCAAGGAAACTCAGTTTTCACACTCTATGCTTAGTGCCCTTTGAGTGCATTATCTAGGAATGAACCTGGTAGAGCATCCCACACAAACCAATGCTCCACATGCGGGTTTCACATGCCACCAACTCCACATTCACAGGCAACTTCAGCGCCACAGCCGTTTTCAGATAGCCCTCAATGCAAAGGCTCTAGACGCAAATATTGGTGTGAGAGCTAATTCAATCAAGGAAACACTGCTTGTTGGTGAAGGGCATATTGAAGAAGGATCAGCCGAGTGGTTCTTGTGGGAGAACAACTCCATTTGGCTCACTAACTTCACACACCATCAGGCTTCCAAGCAGCTCTCAAGGAAACTCAGTTTTCACACTCTATGCTTAGTGCCCTTTGAGTGCCTAGGACTGAAATGAAGCTTGGTGAGCATCCCACACAAACCAATGCTCCACATGCGGGTTTCACATGCCACCAACTCCACATTCACAGGTAACTTCAGAGCCACAGCCGTTTTCAGATAGCCCTCAATGCAAAGGCTCTAGACGCAAATATTGGTGTGAGAGCTAATTCAATCAAGGAAGCACTGCATGTTGGTGAAGGGCATATTGAAGAAGGATCAGCCGAGTGGTTCTAGTGGGAGAACAACTCCATTTGGCTCACTAACTTCACACACCATCAGGCTTCCAAGCAGCTCTCAAGGAAACTCAGTTTTCACACTCTATGCTTAGTGCCCTTTGAGTGCATTATCTAGGAATGAACCTGGTAGAGCATCCCACACAAACGAATGCTCCACATGCGTGTTTCACATGCCACCAACTCCACATTCACAGGCAACTTCAGCGCCACAGCCGTTTTCAGATAGCCCTCAATGCAAAGGCTCTAGATGCAAATATTGGTGTGAGAGCTAATTCAATCAAGGAAACACTGCTTGTTGGTGAAGGGCATATTGAAGAAGGATCAGCCGAGTGGTTCTAGTGGGAGAACAACTCCATTTGGCTCACTAACTTCACACACCATCAGGCTTCCAAGCAGCTCTCAAGGAAACTCAGTTTTCACACTCTATGCTTAGTGCCCTTTGAGTTCATTATCTAGGAATGAACCTGGTAGAGCATCCCACACAAACGAATGCTCCACATGCGGGTTTCACATGCCAAAACTCCACATTCAAAGGCAACTTCAGCGCCACAGCCGTTTTCAGATAGCCCTCAATGCAAAGGCTCTAGACGCAAATATTGGTGTTAGAGCTAATTCAATCAAGGAAACACTGCTTGTTGGTGAAGGGCATATTGAAGAAGGATCAGCCGAGTGGTTCTTGTGGGAGAACAACTCCATTTGGCTCACTAACTTCACACACCATCAGGCTTCCAAGCAGCTCTCAAGGAAACTCAGTTTTCACACTCTATGCTTAGTGCCCTTTGAGTGCCTAGGACTGAAATGAAGCTTGGTGAGCATCCCACACAAACGAATGCTCCACATGCGGGTTTCACATGCCACCAACTCCACATTCACAGGCAACTTCAGCGCCACAGCCGTTTTCAGATAGCCCTCAATGCAAAGGCTCTAGACGCAAATATTGGTGTGAGAGCTAATTCAATCAAGGAAACACTGCATGTTGGTGAAGGGCATATTGAAGAAGGATCAGCCGAGTGGTTCTTGTGGGAGAACAACTCCATTTGGCTCACTAACTTCACACACCATCAGGCTTCCAAGCAGCTCTCAAGGAAACTCAGTTTTCACACTCTATGCTTAGTGCCCTTTGAGTGCATTATCTAGGAATGAACCTGGTAGAGCATCCCACACAAACGAATGCTCCACATGCGGGTTTCACATGCCACCAACTCCACATTCTCAGGCAACTTCAGCGCCACAGCCGTTTTCAGATAGCCCTCAATGCAAAGGCTCTAGACGCAAATATTGGTGTGAGAGCTAATTCAATCAAGGAAACGCTGCATGTTGGTGAAGGGCATATTGAAGAAGGATCAGCCGAGTGGTTCTTGTGGGCGAACAACTCCATTTGGCTCACTAACTTCACACACCATCAGGCTTCCAAACAGCTCTCAAGGAATCTCAGTTTTCACACTCTGTGCCTAGTGCAATTTGAGTGCATTATCTAGGAATGAACCTGGTAGAACATCCCACACAAACCAATGCTCCACATGCGGGTTTCACATGCCACCAACTCCACATTCACAGGCAACTTCAGCGCCACAGCCGTTTTCAGATAGCCCTCAATGCAAAGGCTCTAGACGCAAATATTGGTGTGAGAGCTAATTCAATCAAGGAAACACTGCATGTTGGTGAAGGGCATATTGAAGAAGGATCAGCCGAGTGGTTCTTGTGGAGAACAACTCCATTTGGCTCACTAACTTCACACACCATCAGGCTTCCAAGCAGCTCTCAAGGAAACTCAGTTTTCACACTCTATGCTTAGTGCCCTTTGAGTGCATTATCTAGGAATGAACCTGGGAGAACATCCCACAAAAATGAATGCTCCACATGCGGGTTTCACATGCCACCAACTCCACATTCTCAGGCAACTTCAGCGCCACAGCCGTTTACAGATAGCCCTCAGTGCAAAGGCTCTAGATGCAAATATTGGTGTGAGAGCTAATTCAATCAAGGAAACACTGCATGTTGGTGGAGGGCATATTGAAGAAGGATCAGCCGAGTGGTTCTTGTGGGAGAACAACTCCATTTGGCTCACTAACATCACACAGCATCAGGCTTCCAAGCAGCTCTCAAGGAAACTCAGTTTGCACACTCTATGCTTAGTGACCTTTGTGTGCCTTGGACTGAAATGAAGCTTGGTGAGCATCCCACACAAACGAATGCTCCACATGCGGGTTTCACATGCCAAAAACTCCACATTCACAGGCAACTTCAGCACCACAGCCGTTTTCAGATAGCCCCTCAATGCAAAGGCTCTAGACGCAAATATTGGTGTGAGAGCTAATTCAATCAAGGAAACACTGCATGTTGGTGAAGGGCATATTGAAGAAGGATCAGCCGAGTGGTTCTTGTGGGAGAACAACTCCATTTGGCTCACTAACTTCACACACCATCAGGCTTCCAAGCAGCTCTCAAGGAAACTTATGTTTTCACACTCTATGCTTAGTGCCCTTTGAGTGCATTATCTAGGAATGTACCTGGTAGAGACATCCCACACAAACGAATGCTCCACATGCGGGTTTCACATGCCACCAAATCCACATTCTCAGGCAACTTCAGTGCCACAGCCGTTTTCAGATAGCCCTCAATGCAAAGGCTCTAGACGCAAATATTGGTGTGAGAGCTAATTCAATCAAGGAAACACTGCATGTTGGTGAAGGGCATATTGAAGAAGGATCAGCCGAGTGGTTCTTGTGGGAGAACAACTCCATTTGGCTCACTAACTTCACACACCATCAGGCTTCCAAGCAGCTCTCAAGGAAACTTAGTTTTCACACTCTATGCTTAGTGCCCCTTTGAGTGCATTATCTAGGAATGTACCTGGTAGAACATCCCACACAAACGAATGCTCCACATGCGGGTTACACATGCCACCAAATCCACATTCTCAGGCAACTTCAGTGCCACAGCCGTTTTGAGATAGCCCTCAATGCAAAGGCTCTAGACGCAAATATTGGTGTGAGAGCTAATTCAATCAAGGAAACACTGCATGTTGGTGAAGGGCATATTGAAGAAGGATCAGCCGAGTGGTTCTTGTGGGAGAACAACTACATTTGGCTCATTAACATCGCACACATCAGGCTTCCAAACAGCTCTCAAGGATTCTCAGTTTTCACACTCTATGCTTAGTGCCCTTTGAGTGCATTATCTAGGAATGAACCTGGTAGAACATCCCACACAAACGAATGCTCCACATGCGGTTTCACATGCCACCAACTCCACATTCAGAGGCAACTTCAGCGCCACAGCCGTTTTCAGATAGCCCTCAATGCAAAGGCTCTAGACGCAAATATTGGTGTGAGAGCTAATTCAATCAAGGAAACACTGCATGTTGGTGAAGGGCATATTGAAGAAGGATCAGCCGAGTGGTTCTTGTGGGAGAACAACTACATTTGGCTCACTAACATCACACACCATCAGGCTTCCAAACAGCTCTCAAGGAATCTCAGTTTTCACACTCTATGCTTAGTGCCCTTTGAGTGCCTAGGACTGAAATGAAGCTTGGTGAGCATCCCACACACACCAATGCTCCACATGCGGGTTTCACATGCCACCAACTCCACATTCTCAGGCAACTTCATCGCCACAGCCGTTTTCAGATAGCCCTCAATGCAAAGGCTCTAGACGCAAATATTGGTGTGAGAGCTAATTCAATCAAGGAAACACTGCATGTTGGTGAAGGGCATATTGAAGAAGGATCAGCCGAGTGGTTCTTGTGGGAGAACAACTCCATTTGGCTCACTAACTTCACACACCATCAGGCTTCCAAGCAGCTCTCAAGGAAACTCAGTTTTCACACTCTATGCTTAGTGCCCTTTGAGTGCATTATCTAGGAATGAACCTGGGAGAACATCCCACAAAAACGAATGCTCCACATGCGGGTTTCACATGCCACCAACTCCACATTCTCAGACAACTTCAGCGCCACAGCCGTTTTCAGATAGCCCTCAGTGCAAAGGCTCTAGATGCAAATATTGGTGTGAGAACTAATTCAATCAAGGAAACACTGCATGTGGTGAAGGGCATATTGAAGAAGGATCAGCCGAGTGGTTCTTGTGGGAGAACAACTCCATTTGGCTCACTAACTTCACACACCATCAGGCTTCCAAGCAGCTCTCAAGGAAACTCAGTTTTCACACTCTATGCTTAGTGCCCTTTGAGTGCATTATCTAGGAATGAACCTGGGAGAACATCCCACAAAAACGAATGCTCCACATGCGGGTTTCACATGCCACCAACTCCACATTCTCAGGCAACTCAGCGCCACAGCCGTTTTCAGATAGCCCTCAGTGCAAAGGCTCTAGATGCAAATATTGGTGTGAGAGCTAATTCAATCAAGGAAACACTGCATGTTGGTGAAGGGCATATTGAAGAAGGATCAGCCGAGTGGTTCTTGTGGGAGAACAACTCCATTTGGCTCACTAACATCACACACATCAGGCTTCCAAGCAGCTCTCAAGGAAACTCAGTTTTCACACTCTATGCTTAGTGCCCTTTGAGTGCATTATCTAGGAATGAACCTGGGAGAACATCCACACAAACGAATGCTCCACATGCGGGTTTCACATGCACCAATTCCACATTCACAGGCAACTTCAGCGCCACAGCCGTTTTCAGATAGCCCTCAATGCAAAGGCTCTAGACGCAAATATTGGTGTGAGAGCTAATTCAATCAAGGAAACACTGCATGTTGGTGAAGGGCATATTGAAGAAGGATCAGCGAGTGGTTCTTGTGGGAGAACAACTCCATTTGGCTCACTAACATCACACACCATCAGGCTTCCAAGCAGCTCTCAAGGAATGTCAGTTTTCACACTCTATGCTTAGTGCCCTTTGAGTGCCTAGGACTGAAATGAAGCTTGGTGAGCATCCCACACAAACGAATGCTCCACATGCGGGTTTCACATGCCACCAACTCCACATTCACAGGCAACTTCAGTCGCCACAGCCGTTTTCAGATAGCCCTCAATGCAAAGGCTCTAGACGCAAATATTGGTGTGAGAGCTAATACAATCAAGGAAACACTGCATGTTGGTGAAGGGCATATTGAAGAAGGATCAGCCGAGTGGTTCTTGTGGGAGAACAACTCCATTTGGCTCACTAACTTCACACACCATCAGGCTTCCAAGCAGCTCTCAAGGGAACTCAGTTTTCACACTCTATGCTTAGTGCCCCTTTGAGTGCATTATCCAGGAATGAACCTGGTAGAGCATCCCACACAAACGAATGCTCCACATGCGGGTTTCACATGCCACCAACTCCACATTCTCAGGCAACTTCAGCGCCACAGCCGTTTTCAGATAGCCCTCAATGCAAAGGCTCTAGACGCAAATATTGGTGTGAGAGCTAATTCAATCAAGGAAACACTGCATGTTGGTGAAGGGCATATTGAAGAAGGATCAGCCGAGTGGTTCTTGTGGGAGAACCAACTCCATTTGGCTCACTAACTTCACACACCATCAGGCTTCCAAGCAGCTCTCAAGGAAACTCAGTTTTCACACTCTATGCTTAGTGCCCTTTGTGTGCCTTGGACTGAAATGAAGCTTGGTGAGCATCCCACACAAACGAATGCTCCACATGCGGGTTTCACATGCCACGAACTCCACATTCACAGGCAACTTCAGCGCCACAGCCGTTTTCAGATAGCCCTCAATGCAAAGGCTCTAGACGCAAATATTGGTGTGAGAGCTAATTCAATCAAGGAAACACTGCATGTTGGTGAAGGGCATATTGAAGAAGGATCAGCCGAGTGGTTCTTGTGGGAGAACAACTCCATTTGGCTCACTAACTTCACACACCATCAGGCTTCCAAGCAGCTCTCAAGGAAACTCAGTTTTCGCACTCTATGCTTAGTGCCCTTTGAGTGCCCAGGACTGAAATGAAGCTTGGTGAGCATCCCACACAAACGAATGCTCCACATGCGGGTTTCACATGCCACCAACTCCACATTCACAGGCAACTTCAGCGCCACAGCCGTTTTCAGATAGCCCTCAATGCAAAGGCTCTAGACGCAAATATTGGTGTGAGAGCTAATTCAATCAAGGAAACACTGCATGTTGGTGAAGGGCATATTGAAGAAGGATCAGCCGAGTGGTTCTTGTGGGAGAACAACTGCATTTGGCTCACTAACTTCACACACCATCAGGCTTCCAAGCAGCTCTCAAGGAATCTCAGTTTTCACACTCTATGCTTAGTGCCCTTTGAGTGCCTAGGACTGAAATGAAGCTTGGTGAGCATCCCACACAAACGAATGCTACACATGCAGGTTTCACATGCCAATAACTCCACATTCTCAGGCAACTTCAGCGCCATAGCCATTTTCAGATAGCCCTCAATGCAAAGGCTCTAGACGCAAATATTGGTGTGAGAGCTAATTCAATCAAGGAAAACACTGCATGTTGGTGAAGGGCATATTGAAGAAGGATCAGCCGAGTGGTTCTTGTGGGAGAACAACTCCATTTGGCTCACTAACATCACACACATCAGGCTTCCAAACAGCTCTCAAGGAATCTCAGTTTTCACACTCTATGCTTAGTGCCCTTTGAGTGCCTAGGACTGAAATGAAGCTTGGTGAGCATCCCACACAAACCAATGCTCCACATGCGGGTTTCACATGCCACCAACTCCACATTCACAGGCAACTTCAGCGCCACAGCCGTTTTCAGATAGCCCTCAATGCAAAGGCTCTAGACGCAAATATTGGTGTGAGAGCTAATTCAGTCAAGGAAACACTGCATGTTGGTGAAGGGCATATTGAAGAAGAATCAGCCGAGTGGTTCTTGTGGGAGAACAACTCCATTTGGCTCACTAACTTCACACACCATCAGGCTTCCAAGCAGCTCTCAAGGAAACTCAGTTTTAACACTCTATGCTTAGTGCCCTTTGAGTGCCTAGGACTGAAATGAAGCTTGGTGAGCATCCCACACAAACGAATGTTACACATGCAGGTTTCACATGCCAATAACTCCACATTCTCAGGCAACTTCAGCGCCACAGCCGTTTTCAGATAGCCCTCAATGCAAAGGCTCTAGACGCAAATATTGGTGTGAGAGCTAATACAATCAAGGAAACACTACATGTTGGTGAAGAGCATATTAGAGAAGGATCAGCCGAGTGGTTCTTGTGGGAGAACAACTCCATTTGGCTCACTAACTTCACACACCATCAGGCTTCCAAGCAGCTCTCAAGGAAACTCAGTTTTCACACTCTATGCTTAGTGCCCTTTGTGTGCCTTGGACTGAAATGAAGCTTGGTGAGCATCCCACACAAACGAATGCTCCACATGCGGGTTTCACATGCCACCAACTCCACATTCACAGGCAACTTCAGCGCCATAGCCATTTTCAGATAGCCCTCAATGCAAAGGCTCTAGACGCAAATATTGGTGTGAGAGCTAATTCAATCAAGGAAACACTGCATGTTGGTGAAGGGCATATTGAAGAAGGATCAGCCGAGTGGTTCTTGTGGGAGAACAACTCCATTTGGCTCACTAACATCACACACATCAGGCTTCCAAACAGCTCTCAAGGAATCTCAGTTTTCACACTCTATGCTTAGTGCCCTTTGAGTGCCTAGGACTGAAATGAAGCTTGGTGAGCATCCCACACAAACCAATGCTCCACATGCGGGTTTCACATGCCACCAACTCCACATTCACAGGCAACTTCAGCGCCACAGCCGTTTTCAGATAGCCCTCAATGCAAAGGCTCTAGACGCAAATATTGGTGTGAGAGCTAATTCAATCAAGGAAACACTGCATGTTGGTGAAGGCATATTGAAGAAGGATCAGCCGAGTGGTTCTTGTGGGAGAACAACTCCATTTGGGCTCACTAACTTCACACACCATCAGGCTTCCAAGCAGCTCTCAAGGAAACTCAGTTTTCACACTCTATGCTTAGTGCCCTTTGAGTGCCTAGGACTGAAATGAAGCTTGGTGAGCATCCCACACAAACGAATGCTCCACATGCGGGTTTCACATGCCACCAACTCCACATTCTCAGGCAACTTCAGCGCCACAGCCGTTTTCAGATAGCCCTCAATGTAAAGGCTCTAGACGCAAATATTGGTGTTGAGAGCTAATTCAATCAAGGAAACACTGCATGTTGGTGAAGGGCATATTGAAGAAGGATCAGCCGAGTGGTTCTTGTGGGAGAACAACTCCATTTGGCTCACTAACTTCACACACCATCAGGCTTCCAAGCAGCTCTCAAGGAAACTCAGTTTTCACACTCTATGCTTAGTGCCCTTTGTGTGCCTTGGACTGAAATGAAGCTTGGTGAGCATCCCACACAAACGAATGCTCCACATGCGGGTTTCACATGCCACCAACTCCACATTCACAGGCAACTTCAGCGCCACAGCCGTTTTCAGATAGCCCTCAATGCAAAGGCTCTAGACGCAAATATTGGTGTGAGCGCTAATTCAATCAAGGAAACACTGCATGTTGGTGAAGGGCATATTGAAGAAGGATCAGCCGAGTGGTTCTTGTGGGAGAACAACTCCATTTGGCTCACTAACATCACACCATCAGGCTTCCAAGCAGCTCTCAAGGAATCTCAGTTTTCACACTCTATGCTTAGTGCCCTTTGAGTGCCCAGGAATGAAATGAAGCTTGGTGAGCATCCCACACAAACGAATGCTCCACATGCGGGTTTCACATGCCACCAACTCCACATTCACAGGCAACTTCAGCGCCACAGCCGTTTTCAGATAGCCCTCAATGCAAAGGCTCTAGACGCAAATATTGGTGTGAGAGCTAATTCAATCAAGGAAACACTGCATGTTGGTGAAGGGCATATTGAAGAAGGATCAGCCGAGTGGTTCTTGTGGAGAACAACTCCATTTGGCTCACTAACATCACACACATCAGGCTTCCAAGCAGCTCTCAAGGAAACTCAGTTTTCACACTCTATGCTTAATGCCCTTTGTGTGCCTAGGACTGAAATGAAGCTTGGTGAGCATCCCACACAAACGAATGCTCCACATGCGGGTTTCACATGCCACCAACTCCACATTCACAGGCAACATTAGCGCCACAGCCGTTTTCAGATAGCCCTCAATGCAAAGGCTCTAGACGCAAATATTGGTGTGAGAGCTAATTCAATCAAGGAAACACTGCATGTTGGTGAAGGGCATATTGAAGAAGGATCAGCCGAGTGGTTCTTGTGGGAGAACAACTCCATTTGGCTCACTAACTTCACACACCATCAGGCTTCCAAGCAGCTCTCAAGGAAACTCAGTTTTCACACTCTATGCTTAGTGCCCTTTGAGTGCCTAGGACTGAAATGAAGCTTGGTGAGCATCCCACACAAACGAATGCTACACATGCAGGTTTCACATGCCAATAACTCCACATTCTCAGGCAACTTCAGCGCCACAGCCGTTTTCAGATAGCCCTCAATGCAAAGGCTCTAGACGCAAATATTGGTGTGAGAGCTAATTCAATCAAGGAAACACTACATGTTGGTGAAGAGCATATTGAAGAAGAATCAGCCGAGTGGTTCTTGTGGGAGAACAACTCCATTTGGCTCACTAACTTCACACACCATCAGGCTTCCAAGCAGCTCTCAAGGAAACTCAGTTTTCACACTCTATGCTTAGTGCCCTTTGAGTGCCTAGGACTGAAATGAAGCTTGGTGAGCATCCCACACAAACGAATGCTCCACATGCTGGTTTCACATGCCACCAACTCCACATTCACAGGCAACTTCAGCGCCATAGCCATTTTCAGATAGCCCTCAATGCAAAGGCTCTAGACGCAAATATTGGTGTGAGAGCTAATTCAATCAAGGAAACACTGCATGTTGGTGAAGGGCATATTGAAGAAGGATAAGCCGAGTGGTTCTTGTGGGAGAACAACTCCATTTGGCTCACTAACATCACACACATCAGGCTTCCAAACAGCTCTCAAGGAATCTCAGTTTTCACACTCTATGCTTAGTGCCCTTTGAGTGCCTAGGACTGAAATGAAGCTTGGTGAGCATCCCACACAAACCAATGCTCCACATGCGGGTTTCACATGCCACCAACTCCACATTCACAGGCAACATCAGCGCCAACGCCGTTTTCAGATAGCCCTCAATGCAAAGGCTCTAGACGCAAATATTGGTGTGAGAGCTAATTCAATCAAGGAAACACTGCATGTTGGTGAAGGGCATATTGAAGAAGGATCAGCCGAGTGGTTCTTGTGGGAGAACAACTCCATTTGGCTCACTAACTTCACACACCATCAGGCTTCCAAGCAGCTCTCAAGGAAACTCAGTTTTCACACTCTATGCTTAGTGCCCTTTGAGTGCCTAGGACTGAAATGAAGCTTGGTGAGCATCCCACACAAACGAATGCTCCACATGCGGGTTTCACATGCCACAAACTCCACATTCACAGGCAACTTCAGCGCCACAGCCGTTTTCAGATAGCCCTCAATGCAAAGGCTCTAGACGCAAATATTGGTGTGAGAGCTAATTCAATCAAGGAAACACAGCATGATGGTGAAGGGCATATTGAAGAAGGATCAGCCGAGTGGTTCTTGTGGGAGAACAACTCCATTTGGCTCACTAACTTCACACACCATCAGGCTTCCAAGCAGCTCTCAAGGAAACTCAGTTTTCACACTCTATGCTTAGTGCCCTTTGAGTGCCTAGGACTGAAATGAAGCTTGGTGAGCATCCCACACAAACGAATGCTACACATGCAGGTTTCACATGCCAATAACTCCACATTCTCAGGCAACTTCAGCGCCACAGCCGTTTTCAGATAGCCCTCAATGCAAAGGCTCTAGACGCAAATATTGGTGTGAGAGCTAATTCAATCAAGGAAACACTACATGTTGGTGAAGAGCATATTGAAGAAGGATCAGCCGAGTGGTTCTTGTGGGAGAACAACTCCATTTGGCTCACTAACTTCACACACCATCAGGCTTCCAAGCAGCTCTCAAGGAAACTCAGTTTTCACACTCTATGCTTAGTGCCCTTTGAGTGCCTAGGACTGAAATGAAGCTTGGTGAGCATCCCACACAAACGAATGCTCCACATGCGGGTTTCACATGCCACCAACTCCACATTCACAGGCAACTTCAGCGCCACAGCCGTTTTCAGATAGCCCTCAATGCAAAGGCTCTAGACGCAAATATTGGTGTGAGAGAAAATTCAATCAAGGAAACACAGCATGATGGTGAAGGGCATATTGAAGAAGGATCAGCCGAGTGGTTCTTGTGGGAGAACAACTCCATTTGGCTCACTAACTTCACACACCATCAGGCTTCCAAGCAGCTCTCAAGGAAACTCAGTTTTCACACTCTATGCTTAGTGCCCTTTGAGTGCCTAGGACTGAAATGAAGCTTGGTGAGCATCCCACACAAACGAATGCTACACATGCAGGTTTCACATGCCAATAACTCCACATTCTCAGGCAACTTCAGCGCCACAGCCGTTTTCAGATAGCCCTCAATGCAAAGGCTCTAGACGCAAATATTGGTGTGAGAGCTAATTCAATCAAGGAAACACTACATGTTGGTGAAGAGCATATTGAAGAAGGATCAGCCGAGTGGTTCTTGTGGGAGAACAACTCCATTTGGCTCACTAACTTCACACACATCAGGCTTCCAAGCAGCTCTCAAGGAAACTCAGTTTTCACACTCTATGCTTAGTGCCCTTTGAGTGCCTAGGACTGAAATGAAGCTTGGTGAGCATCCCACACAAACGAATGCTTCACATGCAGGTTTCACATGCCACCAACTCCACATTCTCAGGCAACTTCAGCGCCACAGCCATTTTCAGATAGCCCTCAATGCAAAGGCTCTAGACGCAAATATTGGTGTGAGAGCTAATTCAATCAAGGAAACACTGCATGTTGGTGAAGGGCATATTGAAGAAGGATCAGCCGAGTGGTTCTTGTGGGAGAACAACTCCATTTGGCTCACTAACATCACACACATCAGGCTTCCAAACAGCTCTCAAGGAATCTCAGTTTTCACACTCTATGCTTAGTGCCCTTTGAGTGCCTAGGACTGAAATGAAGCTTGGTGAGCATCCCACACAAACCAATGCTCCACATGCAGGTTTCACATGCCACCAACTCCACATTCACAGGCAACATCAGCACCACAGCCGTTTTCAGATAGCCCTCAATGCAAAGGCTCTAGACGCAAATATTGGTGTGAGAGCTAATTCAATCAAGGAAACACTGCATGTTGGTGAAGGGCATATTGAAGAAGGATCAGCCGAGTGGTTCTTGTGGGAGAACAACTTCATTTGGCTCACTAACTTCACACACCATCAGGCTTCCAAGCAGCTCTCAAGGAAACTCAGTTTTCACACTCTATGCTTAGTGCCCTTTGAGTGCCTAGGACTGAAATGAAGCCTGGTGAGCATCCCACACAAACGAATGCTCCACATGCGGGTTTCACATGCCACCAACTCCACATTCACAGGCAACTTCAGCGCCACAGCCGTTTTCAGATAGCCCTCAATGCAGAGGCTCTAGACGCAAATATTGGTGTGATAGCTAATTCAATCAAGGAAACACTGCATGTTGGTGAAGGGCATATTGAAGAAGGATCAGCCGAGTGGTTCTTGTGGGAGAACAACTCCATTTGGCTCACTAACTTCACACACCATCAGGCTTCCAAGCAGCTCTCAAGGAATCTCAGTTTTCACACTCTATGCTTAGTCCCCTTTGAGTGCCTAGGACTGAAATGAAGCTTGGTGAGCATCCCACACAAACCAATGCTCCACATGCGGGTTTCACATGCCACCAACTCCACATTCACAGGCAACTTCAGCGCCACAGCCATTTTCAGATAGCCCTCAATGCAAAGGCTCTAGACGCAAATATTGGTGTGAGAGCTAATTCAATCAAGGAAACACTACATGTTGGTGAAGAGCATATTGAAGAAGGATCAGCCGAGTGGTTCTTGTGGGAGAACAACTCCATTTGGCTCACTTACATCACACACCATCAGGCTTCCAAACAGCTCTCAAGGAATCTCAGTTTTCACACTCTATGCTTAGTGCCCTTTGAGTGCCTAGGACTGAAATGAAGCTTGGTGAGCATCCCACACAAACCAATGCTCCACATGCGGGTTTCACATGCCACCAACTCCACATTCACAGGCAACTTCAGCGCCACAGCCGTTTTCAGATAGCCCTCAATGCAAAGGCTCTAGACGCAAATATTGGTGTGAGAGCTAATTCAATCAAGGAAACACTGCATGTTGGTGAAGGGCATATTGAAGAAGGATCAGCCGAGTGGTTCTTGTGGGAGAACAACTCCATTTGGCTCACTAACTTCACACACCATCAGGCTTCCAAGCAACTCTCAAGGAATCTCAGTTTTCACACTCTATGCTTAGTGCCCTTTGAGTGCCTAGGACTGAAATGAAGCTTGGTGAGCATCCCACACAAACGAATGCTCCACATGCGGGTTTCACATGCCACCAACTCCACATTCACAGGCAACTTCAGCGCCACAGCCGTTTTCAGATAGCCCTCAATGCAAAGGCTCTAGACGCAAATATTGGTGTGAGAGCTAATTCAATCAAGGAAACACTGCATGTTGGTGAAGGGCATATTGAAGAAGGATCAGCCGAGTGGTTCTTGTGGGAGAACAACTCCATTTGGCTCACTAACATCACACACCATCAGGCTTCCAAGCAGGTCTCAAGGAAAGTCAGTTTTCACACTCTATGCTTAGTGCCCTTTGAGTGCCTAGGACTGAAATGAAGCTTGGTGAGCATCCCACACAAACGAATGCTACACATGCAGGTTTCACATGCCAATAACTCCACATTCTCAGGCAACTTCAGCGCCAACGCCGTTTTCAGATAGCCCTCAATGCAAAGGCTCTAGACGCAAATATTGGTGTGAGAGCTAATTCAATCAAGGAAACACTACATGTTGGTGAAGAGCATATTGAAGAAGGATCAGCCGAGTGGTTCTTGTGGGAGAACAACTCCATTTGGCTCACTAACTTCACACACCATCAGGCTTCCAAGCAGCTCTCAAGGAAACTCAGTTTTCACACTCTATGCTTAGTGCCCTTTGAGTGCCTAGGACTGAAATGAAGCTTGGTGAGCATCCCACACAAACGAATGCTCCACATGCGGGTTTCACATGCCACCAACTCCACATTCTCAGGCAACTTCAGCGCCACAGCCGTTTTCAGATAGCCCTCAATGCAAAGGCTCTAGACGCAAATATTGGTGTGAGAGCTAATTCAATCAAGGAAACACTGCATGTTGGTGAAGGGCATATTGAAGAAGGATCAGCCGAGTGGTTCTTGTGGGAGAACAACTCCATTTGGCTCACTAACTTCACACACCATCAGGCTTCCAAGCAGCTCTCAAGGAATCTCAGTTTTCACACTCTATGCTTAGTGCCCTTTGAGTGCCTAGGACTGAAATGAAGCTTGGTGAGCATCCCACACAAACCAATGCTCCACATGCGGGTTTCACATGCCACCAACTCCACATTCACAGGCAACTTCAGCGCCACAGCCGTTTTCAGATAGCCCTCAATGCAAAGGCTCTAGACGCAAATATTGGTGTGAGAGCTAATTCAATCAAGGAAACACTGCATGTTGGTGAAGGGCATATTGCAGAAGGATCAGCCGAGTGGTTCTTGTGGGAGAACAACTCCATTTGGCTCACTAACTTCACACACCATCAGGCTTCCAAGCAGCTCTCAAGGAAACTCAGTTTTCACACTCTATGCTTAGTGCCCTTTGAGTGCCTAGGACTGAAATGAAGCTTGGTGAGCATCCCACACAAACGAATGCTACACATGCAGGTTTCACATGCCAATAACTCCACATTCTCAGGCAACTTCAGCGCCACAGCCGTTTTCAGATAGCCCTCAATGCAAAGGCTCTAGACGCAAATATTGGTGTGAGAGCTAATTCAATCAAGGAAACACTACATGTTGGTGAAGAGCATATTGAAGAAGGATCAGCCGAGTGGTTCTTGTGGGAGAACAACTCCATTTGGCTCACTAACTTCACACATCATCAGGCTTCCAAGCAGCTCTCAAGGAAACTCAGTTTTCACACTCTATGCTTAGTGCCCTTTGTGTGCCTTGGACTGAAATGAAGCTTGGTGAGCATCCCACACAAACGAATGCTCCACATGCGGGTTTCACATGCCACCAACTCCACATTCACAGGCAACTTCAGCGCCGTAGCCATTTTCAGATAGCCCTCAATGCAAAGGCTCTAGACGCAAATATTGGTGTGAGAGCTAATTCAATCAAGGAAACACTGCATGTTGGTGAAGGGCATATTGAAGAAGGATCAGCCGAGTGGTTCTTGTGGGAGAACAACTCCATTTGGCTCACTAACATCACACACCATCAGGCTTCCAAACAGCTCTCAAGGAATCTCAGTTTTCACACTCTATGCTTAGTGCCCTTTGAGTGCCTAGGACTGAAATGAAGCTTGGTGAGCATCCCACACAAACGAATGCTCCACATGCGGGTTTCACATGCCACCAACTCCACATTCACAGGCAACTTCAGCGCCACAGCCGTTTTCAGATAGCCCTCAATGCAAAGGCTCTAGACGCAAATATTTGTGTGAGAGCTAATTCAATCAAGGAAACACTGCATGTTGGTGAAGGGCATATTGAAGAAGGATCAGCCGAGTGGTTCTTGTGGGAGAACAACTCCATTTGGCTCACTAACTTCACACACCATCAGACTTCCAAGCAACTCTCAAGGAATCTCAGTTTTCACACTCTATGCTTAGTGCCCTTTGAGTGCCTAGGACTGAAATGAAGCTTGGTGAGCATCCCACACAAACGAATGCTCCACATGCGGGTTTCACATGCCACCAACTCCACATTCACAGGCAACTTCAGCGCCACAGCCGTTTTCAGATAGCCCTCAATGCAAAGGCTCTAGACGCAAATATTGGTGTGAGAGCTAATTCAATCAAGGAAACACTGCATGTTGGTGAAGGGCATATTGAAGAAGGATCAGCCGAGTGGTTCTTGTGGGAGAACAACTCCATTTGGCTCACTAACATCACACACCATCAGGCTTCCAAGCAGGTCTCAAGGAAAGTCAGTTTTCACACTCTATGCTTAGTGCCCTTTGAGTGCCTAGGACTGAAATGAAGCTTGGTGAGCATCCCACACAAACGAATGCTACACATGCAGGTTTCACATGCCAATAACTCCACATTCTCAGGCAACTTCAGCGCCAACGCCGTTTTCAGATAGCCCTCAATGCAAAGGCTCTAGACGCAAATATTGGTGTGAGAGCTAATTCAATCAAGGAAACACTACATGTTGGTGAAGAGCATATTGAAGAAGGATCAGCCGAGTGGTTCTTGTGGGAGAACAACTCCATTTGGCTCACTAACTTCACACACCATCAGGCTTCCAAGCAGCTCTCAAGGAAACTCAGTTTTCACACTCTATGCTTAGTGCCCTTTGAGTGCATTATCTAGCAATGAACCTGGTAGAGCATCCCACACAAACCAATGCTCCAGATGCGGGTTTCACATGCCACCAACTCCACATTCACAGGCAACTTCAGCGCCACAGCCGTTTTCAGATAGCCCTCAATGCAAAGGCTCTAGACGCAAATATTGGTGTGAGAGCTAATTCAATCAAGGAAACACTGCATGTTGGTGAAGGGCATATTGAAGAAGGATCAGCCGAGTGGTTCTTGTGGGAGAACAACTCCATTTGGCTCACTAACTTCACACACCATCAGGCTTCCAAGCAGCTCTCAAGGAAACTCAGTTTTCACACTCTATGCTTAGTGCCCTTTGAGTGCCCAGGACTGAAATGAAGCTTGGTGAGCATCCCACACAAACGAATGCTCCACATGCGGGTTTCACATGCCACCAACTCCACATTCACAGGCAACTTCAGCGCCACAGCCGTTTTCAGATAGCCCTCAATGCAAAGGCTCTAGACGCAAATATTGGTGTGAGAGCTAATTCAATCAAGGAAACACTGCATGTTGGTGAAGGGCATATTGAAGAAGAATCAGCCGAGTGGTTCTTGTGGGAGAACAACTCCATTTGGCTCACTAACTTCACACACCATCAGGCTTCCAAGCAGCTCTCAAGGAAACTCAGTTTTCACACTCTATGCTTAGTGCCCTTTGAGTGCCTAGGACTGAAATGAAGCTTGGTGAGCATCCCACACAAACGAATGCTACACATGCAGGTTTCACATGCCAATAACTCCACATTCTCAGGCAACTTCAGCGCCACAGCCGTTTTCAGATAGCCCTCAATGCAAAGGCTCTAGAAGCAAATATTGGTGTGAGAGCTAATACAATCAAGGAAACACTACATGTTGGTGAAGAGCATATTAGAGAAGGATCAGCCGAGTGGTTCTTGTGGGAGAACAACTCCATTTGGCTCACTAACTTCACACACCATCAGGCTTCCAAGCAGCTCTCAAGGAAACTCAGTTTTCACACTCTATGCTTAGTGCCCTTTGTGTGCCTTGGACTGAAATGAAGCCTGGTGAGCATCCCACACAAACGAATGCTCCACATGCGGGTTTCACATGCCACCAACTCCACATTCACAGGCAACTTCAGCGCCATAGCCATTTTCAGATAGCCCTCAATGCAAAGGCTCTAGACGCAAATATTGGTGTGAGAGCTAATTCAATCAAGGAAACACTGCATGTTGGTGAAGGGCATATTGAAGAAGGATCAGCCGAGTGGTTCTTGTGGGAGAACAACTCCATTTGGCTCACTAACATCACACACATCAGGCTTCCAAACAGCTCTCAAGGAATCTCAGTTTTCACACTCTATGCTTAGTGCCCTTTGAGTGCCTAGGACTGAAATTAAGCTTGGTGAGCATCCCACACAAACCAATGCTCCACATGCGGGTTTCACATGCCACCAACTCCACATTCACAGGCAACTTCAGCGCCACAGCCGTTTTCAGATAGCCCTCAATGCAAAGGCTCTAGACGCAAATATTGGTGTGAGAGCTAATTCAATCAAGGAAACACTGCATGTTGGTGAAGGGCATATTGAAGAAGGATCAGCCGAGTGGTTCTTGTGGGAGAACAACTCCATTTGGCTCACTGACTTCACACACCATCAGGCTTCCAAGCAGCTCTCAAGGAAACTCAGTTTTCACACTCTATGCTTAGTGCCCTTTGAGTGCCTAGGACTGAAATGAAGCTTGGTGAGCATCCCACACAAACCAATGCTCCACATGCGGGTTTCACATGCCACCAACTCCACATTCACAGACAACTTCAGCGCCATAGCCATTTTCAGATAGCCCTCAATGCAAAGGCTCTAGACGCAAATATTGGTGTGAGAGCTAATTCAATCAAGGAAACACTGCATGTTGGTGAAGGGCATATTGAAGAAGGATCAGCCGAGTGGTTCTTGTGGGAGAACAACTCCATTTGGCTCACTAACATCACACACATCAGGCTTCCAAGCAGCTCTCAAGGAATCTCAGTTTTCACACTCTATGCTTAGTGCCCTTTGAGTGCCTAGGACTGAAATTAAGCTTGGTGAGCATCCCACACAAACCAATGCTCCACATGCGGGTTTCACATGCCACCAACTCCACATTCACAGGCAACTTCAGCGCCACAGCCGTTTTCAGATAGCCCTCAATGCAAAGGCTCTAGACGCAAATATTGGTGTGAGAGCTAATTCAATCAAGGAAACACTGCATGTTGGTGAAGGGCATATTGAAGAAGGATCAGCCGAGTGGTTCTTGTGGGAGAACAACTCCATTTGGCTCACTGACTTCACACACCATCAGGCTTCCAAGCAGCTCTCAAGGAAACTCAGTTTTCACACTCTATGCTTAGTGCCCTTTGAGTGCCTAGGACTGAAATGAAGCTTGGTGAGCATCCCACACAAACGAATGCTACACATGCAGGTTTCACATGCCAATAACTCCACATTCTCAGGCAACTTCAGCGCCACAGCCGTTTTCAGATAGCCCTCAATGCAAAGGCTCTAGACGCAAATATTGGTGTGAGAGCTAATTCAATCAAGGAAACACTACATGTTGGTGAAGAGCATATTGAAGAAGGATCAGCCGAGTGGTTCTTGTGGGAGAACAACTCCATTTGGCTCACTAACTTCACACATCATCAGGCTTCCAAGCAGCTCTCAAGGAAACTCAGTTTTCACACTCTATGCTTAGTGCCCTTTGTGTGCCTTGGACTGAAATGAAGCTTGGTGAGCATCCCACACAAACGAATGCTCCACATGCGGGTTTCACATGCCACCAACTCCACATTCACAGGCAACTTCAGCGCCATAGCCATTTTCAGATAGCCCTCAATGCAAAGGCTCTAGACGCAAATATTGGTGTGAGAGCTAATTCAATCAAGGAAACACTGCATGTTGGTGAAGGGCATATTGAAGAAGGATCAGCCGAGTGGTTCTTGTGGGAGAACAACTCCATTTGGCTCACTAACATCACACACCATCAGGCTTCCAAACAGCTCTCAAGGAATCTCAGTTTTCACACTCTATGCTTAGTGCCCTTTGAGTGCCTAGGACTGAAATGAAGCTTGGTGAGCATCCCACACAAACGAATGCTCCACATGCGGGTTTCACATGCCACCAACTCCACATTCACAGGCAACTTCAGCGCCACAGCCGTTTTCAGATAGCCCTCAATGCAAAGGCTCTAGACGCAAATATTTGTGTGAGAGCTAATTCAATCAAGGAAACACTGCATGTTGGTGAAGGGCATATTGAAGAAGGATCAGCCGAGTGGTTCTTGTGGGAGAACAACTCCATTTGGCTCACTAACTTCACACACCATCAGGCTTCCAAGCAACTCTCAAGGAATCTCAGTTTTCACACTCTATGCTTAGTGCCCTTTGAGTGCCTAGGACTGAAATGAAGCTTGGTGAGCATCCCACACAAACGAATGCTACACATGCAGGTTTCACATGCCAATAACTCCACATTCTCAGGCAACTTCAGCGCCAACGCCGTTTTCAGATAGCCCTCAATGCAAAGGCTCTAGACGCAAATATTGGTGTGAGAGCTAATTCAATCAAGGAAACACTACATGTTGGTGAAGAGCATATTGAAGAAGGATCAGCCGAGTGGTTCTTGTGGGAGAACAACTCCATTTGGCTCACTAACTTCACACACCATCAGGCTTCCAAGCAGCTCTCAAGGAAACTCAGTTTTCACACTCTATGCTTAGTGCCCTTTGAGTGCCTAGGACTGAAATGAAGCTTGGTGAGCATCCCACACAAACGAATGCTACACATGCAGGTTTCACATGCCAATAACTCCACATTCTCAGGCAACTTCAGCGCCACAGCCGTTTTCAGATAGCCCTCAATGCAAAGGCTCTAGAAGCAAATATTGGTGTGAGAGCTAATACAATCAAGGAAACACTACATGTTGGTGAAGAGCATATTAGAGAAGGATCAGCCGAGTGGTTCTTGTGGGAGAACAACTCCATTTGGCTCACTAACTTCACACACCATCAGGCTTCCAAGCAGCTCTCAAGGAAACTCAGTTTTCACACTCTATGCTTAGTGCCCTTTGAGTGCCTTGGACTGAAATGAAGCCTGGTGAGCATCCCACACAAACGAATGCTCCACATGCGGGTTTCACATGCCACCAACTCCACATTCACAGGCAACTTCAGCGCCATAGCCATTTTCAGATAGCCCTCAATGCAAAGGCTCTAGACGCAAATATTGGTGTGAGAGCTAATTCAATCAAGGAAACACTGCATGTTGGTGAAGGGCATATTGAAGAAGGATCAGCCGAGTGGTTCTTGTGGGAGAACAACTCCATTTGGCTCACTAACATCACACACATCAGGCTTCCAAACAGCTCTCAAGGAATCTCAGTTTTCACACTCTATGCTTAGTGCCCTTTGAGTGCCTAGGACTGAAATTAAGCTTGGTGAGCATCCCACACAAACCAATGCTCCACATGCGGGTTTCACATGCCACCAACTCCACATTCACAGGCAACTTCAGCGCCACAGCCGTTTTCAGATAGCCCTCAATGCAAAGGCTCTAGACGCAAATATTGGTGTGAGAGCTAATTCAATCAAGGAAACACTGCATGTTGGTGAAGGGCATATTGAAGAAGGATCAGCCGAGTGGTTCTTGTGGGAGAACAACTCCATTTGGCTCACTGACTTCACACACCATCAGGCTTCCAAGCAGCTCTCAAGGAAACTCAGTTTTCACACTCTATGCTTAGTGCCCTTTGAGTGCCTAGGACTGAAATGAAGCTTGGTGAGCATCCCACACAAACGAATGCTCCACATGCGGGTTTCACATGCCACCAACTCCACATTCACAGGCAACTTCAGCGCCATAGCCATTTTCAGATAGCCCTCAATGCAAAGGCTCTAGACGCAAATATTGGTGTGAGAGCTAATTCAATCAAGGAAACACTGCATGTTGGTGAAGGGCATATTGAAGAAGGATCAGCCGAGTGGTTCTTGTGGGAGAACAACTCCATTTGGCTCACTAACATCACACACATCAGGCTTCCAAACAGCTCTCAAGGAATCTCAGTTTTCACACTCTATGCTTAGTGCCCTTTGAGTGCCTAGGACTGAAATTAAGCTTGGTGAGCATCCCACACAAACCAATGCTCCACATGCGGGTTTCACATGCCACCAACTCCACATTCACAGGCAACTTCAGCGCCACAGCCGTTTTCAGATAGCCCTCAATGCAAAGGCTCTAGACGCAAATATTGGTGTGAGAGCTAATTCAATCAAGGAAACACTGCATGTTGGTGAAGGGCATATTGAAGAAGGATCAGCCGAGTGGTTCTTGTGGGAGAACAACTCCATTTGGCTCACTGACTTCACACACCATCAGGCTTCCAAGCAGCTCTCAAGGAAACTCAGTTTTCACACTCTATGCTTAGTGCCCTTTGAGTGCCTAGGACTGAAATGAAGCTTGGTGAGCATCCCACACAAACGAATGCTACACATGCAGGTTTCACATGCCAATAACTCCACATTCTCAGGCAACTTCAGCGCCACAGCCGTTTTCAGATAGCCCTCAATGCAAAGGCTCTAGACGCAAATATTGGTGTGAGAGCTAATTCAATCAAGGAAACACTACATGTTGGTGAAGAGCATATTGAAGAAGGATCAGCCGAGTGGTTCTTGTGGGAGAACAACTCCATTTGGCTCACTAACTTCACACATCATCAGGCTTCCAAGCAGCTCTCAAGGAAACTCAGTTTTCACACTCTATGCTTAGTGCCCTTTGTGTGCCTTGGACTGAAATGAAGCTTGGTGAGCATCCCACACAAACGAATGCTCCACATGCGGGTTTCACATGCCACCAACTCCACATTCACAGGCAACTTCAGCGCCATAGCCATTTTCAGATAGCCCTCAATGCAAAGGCTCTAGACGCAAATATTGGTGTGAGAGCTAATTCAATCAAGGAAACACTGCATGTTGGTGAAGGGCATATTGAAGAAGGATCAGCCGAGTGGTTCTTGTGGGAGAACAACTCCATTTGGCTCACTAACATCACACACCATCAGGCTTCCAAACAGCTCTCAAGGAATCTCAGTTTTCACACTCTATGCTTAGTGCCTTTTGAGTGCCTAGGACTGAAATGAAGCTTGGTGAGCATCCCACACAAACGAATGCTCCACATGCGGGTTTCACATGCCACCAACTCCACATTCACAGGCAACTTCAGCGCCACAGCCGTTTTCAGATAGCCCTCAATGCAAAGGCTCTAGACGCAAATATTTGTGTGAGAGCTAATTCAATCAAGGAAACACTGCATGTTGGTGAAGGGCATATTGAAGAAGGATCAGCCGAGTGGTTCTTGTGGGAGAACAACTCCATTTGGCTCACTAACTTCACACACCATCAGGCTTCCAAGCAACTCTCAAGGAATCTCAGTTTTCACACTCTATGCTTAGTGCCCTTTGAGTGCCTAGGACTGAAATGAAGCTTGGTGAGCATCCCACACAAACGAATGCTACACATGCAGGTTTCACATGCCAATAACTCCACATTCTCAGGCAACTTCAGCGCCAACGCCGTTTTCAGATAGCCCTCAATGCAAAGGCTCTAGACGCAAATATTGGTGTGAGAGCTAATTCAATCAAGGAAACACTACATGTTGGTGAAGAGCATATTGAAGAAGGATCAGCCGAGTGGTTCTTGTGGGAGAACAACTCCATTTGGCTCACTAACTTCACACACCATCAGGCTTCCAAGCAGCTCTCAAGGAAACTCAGTTTTCACACTCTATGCTTAGTGCCCTTTGAGTGCCTAGGACTGAAATGAAGCTTGGTGAGCATCCCACACAAACGAATGCTCCACATGCGGGTTTCACATGCCACCAACTCCACATTCTCAGGCAACTTCAGCGCCACAGCCGTTTTCAGATAGCCCTCAATGCAAAGGCTCTAGACGCAAATATTGGTGTGAGAGCTAATTCAATCAAGGAAACACTGCATGTTGGTGAAGGGCATATTGAAGAAGGATCAGCCGAGTGGTTCTTGTGGGAGAACAACTCCATTTGGCTCACTAACTTCACACACCATCAGGCTTCCAAGCAGCTCTCAAGGAAACTCAGTTTTCACACTCTATGCTTAGTGCCCTTTGAGTGCATTATCTAGGAATGAACCTGGTAGAGCATCCCACACAAACGAATGCTCCACATGCGGGTTTCACATGCCACCAACTCCACATTCACAGGCAACTTCAGCGCCACAGCCGTTTTCAGATAGCCCTCAATGCAAAGGCTCTAGACGCAAATATTGGTGTGAGAGCTAATTCAATCAAGGAAACACTGCATGTTGGTGAAGGGCATATTGAAGAAGGATCAGCCGAGTGGTTCTTGTGGGAGAACAACTCCATTTGGCTCACTAACTTCACACACCATCAGGCTTCCAAGCAGCTCTCAAGGAAACTCAGTTTTCACACTCTATGCTTAGTGCCCTTTGAGTGCATTATCTAGGAATGAACCTGGTAGAGCATCCCACACAAACGAATGCTCCACATGCGGGTTTCACATGCCACCAACTCCACATTCACAGGCAACTTCAGCGCCACAGCCGTTTTCAGATAGCCCTCAATGCAAAGGCTCTAGACGCAAATATTGGTGTGAGAGCTAATTCAATCAAGGAAACACTGCATGTTGGTGAAGGGCATATTGAAGAAGGATCAGCCGAGTTGTTCTTGTGGGAGAACAACTCCATTTGGCTCACTAACTTCACACACCATCAGGCTTCCAAGCAGCTCTCAAGGAAACTCAGTTTTCACACTCTATGCTTAGTGCCCTTTGAGTGCCCAGGACTGAAATGAAGCTTGGTGAGCATCCCACACAAACGAATGCTCCACATGCGGGTTTCACATGCCACCAACTCCACATTCACAGGCAACTTCAGCGCCACAGCCGTTTTCAGATAGCCCTCAATGCAAAGGCTCTAGACGCAAATATTGGTGTGAGAGCTAATTCAATCAAGGAAACACTGCATGTTGGTGAAGGGCATATTGAAGAAGAATCAGCCGAGTGGTTCTTGTGGGAGAACAACTCCATTTGGCTCACTAACTTCACACACCATCAGGCTTCCAAGCAGCTCTCAAGGAAACTCAGTTTTCACACTCTATGCTTAGTGCCCTTTGAGTGCCTAGGACTGAAATGAAGCTTGGTGAGCATCCCACACAAACGAATGCTACACATGCAGGTTTCACATGCCAATAACTCCACATTCTCAGGCAACTTCAGCGCCACAGCCGTTTTCAGATAGCCCTCAATGCAAAGGCTCTAGACGCAAATATTGGTGTGAGAGCTAATACAATCAAGGAAACACTACATGTTGGTGAAGAGCATATTAGAGAAGGATCAGCCGAGTGGTTCTTGTGGGAGAACAACTCCATTTGGCTCACTAACTTCACACACCATCAGGCTTCCAAGCAGCTCTCAAGGAAACTCAGTTTTCACACTCTATGCTTAGTGCCCTTTGTGTGCCTTGGACTGAAATGAAGCTTGGTGAGCATCCCACACAAACGAATGCTCCACATGCGGGTTTCACATGCCACCAACTCCACATTCACAGGCAACTTCAGCGCCATAGCCATTTTCAGATAGCCCTCAATGCAAAGGCTCTAGACGCAAATATTGGTGTGAGAGCTAATTCAATCAAGGAAACACTGCATGTTGGTGAAGGGCATATTGAAGAAGGATCAGCCGAGTGGTTCTTGTGGGAGAACAACTCCATTTGGCTCACTAACATCACACACATCAGGCTTCCAAACAGCTCTCAAGGAATCTCAGTTTTCACACTCTATGCTTAGTGCCCTTTGAGTGCCTAGGACTGAAATTAAGCTTGGTGAGCATCCCACACAAACCAATGCTCCACATGCGGGTTTCACATGCCACCAACTCCACATTCACAGGCAACTTCAGCGCCACAGCCGTTTTCAGATAGCCCTCAATGCAAAGGCTCTAGACGCAAATATTGGTGTGAGAGCTAATTCAATCAAGGAAACACTGCATGTTGGTGAAGGGCATATTGAAGAAGGATCAGCCGAGTGGTTCTTGTGGGAGAACAACTCCATTTGGCTCACTAACTTCACACACCATCAGGCTTCCAAGCAGCTCTCAAGGAAACTCAGTTTTCACACTCTATGCTTAGTGCCCTTTGAGTGCCTAGGACTGAAATGAAGCTTGGTGAGCATCCCACACAAACGAATGCTCCACATGCGGGTTTCACATGCCACCAACTCCACATTCTCAGGCAACTTCAGCGCCACAGCCGTTTTCAGATAGCCCTCAATG
This sequence comes from Ochotona princeps, assembly GCF_030435755.1. Taxonomy (NCBI): domain Eukaryota; kingdom Metazoa; phylum Chordata; class Mammalia; order Lagomorpha; family Ochotonidae; genus Ochotona; species Ochotona princeps. Next base: position 8,188 of record NW_026701514.1, on the reverse strand, counting down.
CAAAGGCTCTAGACGCAAATATTGGTGTGAGAGCTAATTCAATCAAGGAAACACTGCATGTTGGTGAAGGGCATATTGAAGAAGGATCAGCCGAGTGGTTCTTGTGGGAGAACAACTCCATTTGGCTCACTAACTTCACACACCATCAGGCTTCCAAGCAGCTCTCAAGGAAACTCAGTTTTCACACTCTATGCTTAGTGCCCTTTGTGTGCCTTGGACTGAAATGAAGCTTGGTGAGCATCCCACACAAACGAATGCTCCACAAGCGGGTTTCACATGCCACCAACTCCACATTCACAGGCAACTTCAACGCCACAGCCGTTTTCAGATAGCCCTCAATGCAAAGGCTCTAGACGCAAATATTGGTGTGAGAGCTAATTCAATCAAGGAAACACTGCATGTTGGTGAAGGGCATATTGAAGAAGGATCAGCCGAGTGGTTCTTGTGGGAGAACAACTCCATTTGGCTCACTAACATCACACACATCAGGCTTCCAAACAGCTCTCAAGGAATCTCAGTTTTCACACTCTATGCTTAGTGCCCTTTGAGTGCCTAGGACTGAAATGAAGCTTGGTGAGCATCCCACACAAACCAATGCTCCACATGCGGGTTTCACATGCCACCAACTCCACATTCACAGGCAACTTCAGCGCCACAGCCGTTTTCAGATAGCCCTCAATGCAAAGGCTCTAGACGCAAATATTGGTGTGAGAGCTAATTCAATCAAGGAAACACTGCATGTTGGTGAAGGGCATATTGAAGAAGGATCAGCCGAGTGGTTCTTGTGGGAGAACAACTCCATTTGGCTCACTAACATCACACACCATCAGGCTTCCAAGCAGCTCTCAAGGAAACTCAGTTTTCACACTCTATGCTTAATGCCCTTTGTGTGCCTAGGACTGAAATGAAGCTTGGTGAGCATCCCACACAAACGACTGCTCCACATGCGGGTTTCACATGCCACCAACTCCACATTCACAGGCAACATTAGCGAAACAGCCGTTTTCAGATAGCCCTCAATGCAAAGGCTCTAGACGCAAATATTGGTGTGAGAGCTAATTCAATCAAGGAAACACTGCATGTTGGTGAAGGGCATATTGAAGAAGGATCAGCCGAGTGGTTCTTGTGGGAGAACAACTCCATTTGGCTCACTAACTTCACACACCATCAGGCTTCCAAGCAGCTCTCAAGGAATCTCAGTTTTCACACTCTATGCTTAGTGCCCTTTGAGTGCCTAGGACTGAAATGAAGCTTGGTGAGCATCCCACACAAACGAATGCTACACATGCAGGTTTCACATGCCAATAACTCCACATTCTCAGGCAACTTCAGCGCCATAGCCATTTTCAGATAGCCCTCAATGCAAAGGCTCTAGACGCAAATATTGGTGTGAGAGCTAATTCAATCAAGGAAACACTGCATGTTGGTCAAGGGCATATTGAAGAAGGATCAGCCGAGTGGTTCTTGTGGGAGAACAACTCCATTTGGCTCACTAACATCACACACATCAGGCTTGCAAACAGCTCTCAAGGAATCTCAGTTTTCACACTCTATGCTTAGTGCCCTTTGAGTGCCTTGGACTGAAATGAAGCTTGGTGAGCATCCCACACAAACGAATGCTCCACATGCGGGTTTCACATGCCACCAACTCCACATTCACAGGCAACTTCAGCGCCACAGCCGTTTTCAGATAGCCCTCAATGCAAAGGCTCTAGACGCAAATATTGGTGTGAGAGCTAATTCAATCAAGGAAACACTGCATGTTGGTGAAGGGCATATTGAAGAAGGATCAGCCGAGTGGTTCTTGTGGGAGAACAACTGCATTTGGCTCACTAACTTCACACACCATCAGGCTTCCAAGCAGCTCTCAAGGAATGTCAGTTTTCACACTCTATGCTTAGTGCCCTTTGAGTGCCCAGGACTGAAATGAAGCTTGGTGAGCATCCCACACAAACGAATGCTACACATGCAGGTTTCACATGCCAATAACTCCACATTCTCAGGCAACTTCAGCGCCACAGCCGTTTTCAGATAGCCCTCAATGCAAAGGCTCTAGACGCAAATATTGGTGTGAGAGCTAATACAATCAAGGAAACACTACATGTTGGTGAAGAGCATATTAGAGAAGGATCAGCCGAGTGGTTCTTGTGGGAGAACAACTCCATTTGGCTCACTAACTTCACACACCATCAGGCTTCCAAGCAGCTCTCAAGGAAACTCAGTTTTCACACTCTATGCTTAGTGCCCTTTGTGTGCCTTGGACTGAAATGAAGCTTGGTGAGCATCCCACACAAACGAATGCTCCACATGCGGGTTTCACATGCCACCAACTCCACATTCACAGGCAACTTCAGCGCCATAGCCATTTTCAGATAGCCCTCAATGCAAAGGCTCTAGACGCAAATATTGGTGTGAGAGCTAATTCAATCAAGGAAACACTGCATGTTGGTGAAGGGCATATTGAAGAAGGATCAGCCGAGTGGTTCTTGTGGGAGAACAACTCCATTTGGCTCACTAACATCACACACATCAGGCTTCCAAACAGCTCTCAAGGAATCTCAGTTTTCACACTCTATGCTTAGTGCCCTTTGAGTGCCTAGGACTGAAATGAAGCTTGGTGAGCATCCCACACAAACCAATGCTCCACATGCGGGTTTCACATGCCACCAACTCCACATTCACAGGCAACTTCAGCGCCACAGCCGTTTTCAGATAGCCCTCAATGCAAAGGCTCTAGACGCAAATATTTGTGTGAGAGCTAATTCAATCAAGGAAACACTGCATGTTGGTGAAGGGCATATTGAAGAAGGATCAGCCGAGTGGTTCTTGTGGGAGAACAACTCCATTTGGCTCACTAACTTCACACACCATCAGGCTTCCAAGCAGCTCTCAAGGAAACTCAGTTTTCACACTCTATGCTTAGTGCCCTTTGTGTGCCTTGGACTGAAATGAAGCTTGGTGAGCATCCCACACAAACGAATGCTCCACATGCGGGTTTCACATGCCACCAACTCCACATTCACAGGCAACTTCAGCGCCACAGCCGTTTTCAGATAGCCCTCAATGCAAAGGCTCTAGACGCAAATATTGGTGTGAGCGTTAATTCAATCAAGGAAACACTGCATGTTGGTGAAGGGCATATTGAAGAAGGATCAGCCGAGTGGTTCTTGTGGGAGAACAACTCCATTTGGCTCACTAGCATCACACACATCAGGCTTAAAAACAGCTCTCAAGGAATCTCAGTTTTCACACTCTATGCTTAGTGCCCTTTGAGTGCCTAGGACTGAAATGAAGCTTGGTGAGCATCCCACACAAACGAATGCTCCACATGCGGGTTTCACATGCCACCAACTCCACATTCACAGGCAACATTAGCGCCACAGCCGTTTTCAGATAGCCCTCAATGCAAAGGCTCTAGACGCAAATATTGGTGTGAGAGCTAATTCAATCAAGGAAACACTGCATGTTGGTGAAGGGCATATTGAAGAAGGATCAGCCGAGTGGTTCTTGTGGGAGAACAACTCCATTTGGCTCACTAACTTCACACACCATCAGGCTTCCAAGCAGCTCTCAAGGAAACTCAGTTTTCACACTCTATGCTTAGTGCCCTTTGAGTGCCTAGGACTGAAATGAAGCTTGGTGAGCATCCCACACAAACGAATGCTACACATGCAGGTTTCACATGCCAATAACTCCACATTCTCAGGCAACTTCAGCGCCACAGCCGTTTTCAGATAGCCCTCAATGCAAAGGCTCTAGACGCAAATATTGGTGTGAGAGCTAATTCAATCAAGGAAACACTACATGTTGGTGAAGAGCATATTGAAGAAGAATCAGCCGAGTGGTTCTTGTGGGAGAACAACTCCATTTGGCTCACTAACTTCACACACCATCAGGCTTCCAAGCAGCTCTCAAGGAAACTCAGTTTTCACACTCTATGCTTAGTGCCCTTTGAGTGCCTAGGACTGAAATGAAGCTTGGTGAGCATCCCACACAAACCAATGCTCCAGATGCGGGTTTCACATGCCACCAACTCCACATTCACAGGCAACTTCAGCGCCATAGCCATTTTCAGATAGCCCTCAATGCAAAGGCTCTAGACGCAAATATTGGTGTGAGAGCTAATTCAATCAAGGAAACACTGCATGTTGGTGAAGGGCATATTGAAGAAGGATCAGCCGAGTGGTTCTTGTGGGAGAACAACTCCATTTGGCTCACTAACATCACACACATCAGGCTTCCAAACAGCTCTCAAGGAATCTCAGTTTTCACACTCTATGCTTAGTGCCCTTTGAGTGCCTAGGACTGAAATTAAGCTTGGTGAGCATCCCACACAAACCAATGCTCCAGATGCGGGTTTCACATGCCACCAACTCCACATTCACAGGCAACTTCAGCGCCACAGCCGTTTTCAGATAGCCCTCAATGCAAAGGCTCTAGACGCAAATATTGGTGTGAGAGCTAATTCAATCAAGGAAACACTGCATGTTGGTGAAGGGCATATTGAAGAAGGATAAGCCGAGTGGTTCTTGTGGGAGAACAACTCCATTTGGCTCACTAACATCACACACATCAGGCTTCCAAACAGCTCTCAAGGAATCTCAGTTTTCACACTCTATGCTTAGTGCCCTTTGAGTGCCTAGGACTGAAATGAAGCTTGGTGAGCATCCCACACAAACCAATGCTCCACATGCGGGTTTCACATGCCACCAACTCCACATTCACAGGCAACATCAGCGCCACAGCCGTTTTCAGATAGCCCTCAATGCAAAGGCTCTAGACGCAAATATTGGTGTGAGAGCTAATTCAATCAAGGAAACACTGCATGTTGGTGAAGGGCATATTGAAGAAGGATCAGCCGAGTGGTTCTTGTGGGAGAACAACTCCATTTGGCTCACTAACTTCACACACCATCAGGCTTCCAAGCAGCTCTCAAGGAAACTCAGTTTTCACACTCTATGCTTAGTGCCCTTTGAGTGCCTAGGACTGAAATGAAGCTTGGTGAGCATCCCACACAAACGAATGCTACAAATGCAGGTTTCACATGCCAATAACTCCACATTCTCAGGCAACTTCAGCGCCACAGCCGTTTTCAGATAGCCCTCAATGCAAAGGCTCTAGACGCAAATATTGGTGTGAGAGCTAATTCAATCAAGGAAACACTACATGTTGGTGAAGAGCATATTGAAGAAGGATCAGCCGAGTGGTTCTTGTGGGAGAACAACTCCATTTGGCTCACTAACTTCACACACCATCAGGCTTCCAAGCAGCTCTCAAGGAAACTCAGTTTTCACACTCTATGCTTAGTGCCCTTTGAGTGCCTAGGACTGAAATGAAGCTTGGTGAGCATCCCACACAAACGAATGCTCCACATGCGGGTTTCACATGCCACCAACTCCACATTCACAGGCAACTTCAGCGCCACAGCCGTTTTCAGATAGCCCTCAATGCAAAGGCTCTAGACGCAAATATTGGTGTGAGAGAAAATTCAATCAAGGAAACACAGCATGATGGTGAAGGGCATATTGAAGAAGGATCAGCCGAGTGGTTCTTGTGGGAGAACAACTCCATTTGGCTCACTAACTTCACACACCATCAGGCTTCCAAGCAGCTCTCAAGGAAACTCAGTTTTCACACTCTATGCTTAGTGCCCTTTGAGTGCCTAGCACTGAAATGAAGCTTGGTGAGCATCCCACACAAACGAATGCTACACATGCAGGTTTCACATGCCAATAACTCCACATTCTCAGGCAACTTCAGCGCCACAGCCGTTTTCAGATAGCCCTCAATGCAAAGGCTCTAGACGCAAATATTGGTGTGAGAGCTAATTCAATCAAGGAAACACTACATGTTGGTGAAGAGCATATTGAAGAAGGATCAGCCGAGTGGTTCTTGTGGGAGAACAACTCCATTTGGCTCACTAACTTCACACACCATCAGGCTTCCAAGCAGCTCTCAAGGAAACTCAGTTTTCACACTCTATGCTTAGTGCCCTTTGAGTGCCTAGGACTGAAATGAAGCTTGGTGAGCATCCCACACAAACGAATGCTCCACATGCGGGTTTCACATGCCACCAACTCCACATTCACAGGCAACTTCAGCGCCACAGCCATTTTCAGATAGCCCTCAATGCAAAGGCTCTAGACGCAAATATTGGTGTGAGAGAAAATTAAATCAAGGAAACACAGCATGATGGTGAAGGGCATATTGAAGAAGGATCAGCCGAGTGGTTCTTGTGGGAGAACAACTCCATTTGGCTCACTAACTTCACACACCATCAGGCTTCCAAGCAGCTCTCAAGGAAACTCAGTTTTCACACTCTATGCTTAGTGCCCTTTGAGTGCCTAGGACTGAAATGAAGCTTGGTGAGCATCCCACACAAACGAATGCTACACATGCAGGTTTCACATGCCAATAACTCCACATTCTCAGGCAACTTCAGCGCCACAGCCGTTTTCAGATAGCCCTCAATGCAAAGGCTCTAGACGCAAATATTGGTGTGAGAGCTAATTCAATCAAGGAAACACTACATGTTGGTGAAGAGCATATTGAAGAAGGATCAGCCGAGTGGTTCTTGTAGGAGAACAACTCCATTTGGCTCACTAACTTCACACACCATCAGGCTTCCAAGCAGCTCTCAAGGAAACTCAGTTTTCACACTCTATGCTTAGTGCCCTTTGAGTGCCTAGGACTGAAATGAAGCTTGGTGAGCATCCCACACAAACGAATGCTCCACATGCGGGTTTCACATGCCACCAACTCCACATTCACAGGCAACATCAGCGCCACAGCCGTTTTCAGATAGCCCTCAATGCAAAGGCTCTAGACGCAAATATTGGTGTGAGAGCTAATTCAATCAAGGAAACACTGCATGTTGGTGAAGGGCATATTGAAGAAGGATCAGCCGAGTGGTTCTTGTGGGAGAACAACTCCATTTGGCTCACTAACTTCACACACCATCAGGCTTCCAAGCAGCTCTCAAGGAAACTCAGTTTTCACACTCTATGCTTAGTGCCCTTTGAGTGCCTAGGACTGAAATGAAGCCTGGTGAGCATCCCACACAAACGAATGCTCCACATGCGGGTTTCACATGCCACCAACTCCACATTCACAGGCAACTTCAGCGCCACAGCCGTTTTCAGATAGCCCTCAATGCAAAGGCTCTAGACGCAAATATTGGTGTGAGAGCTAATTCAATCAAGGAAACACTGCATGTTGGTGAAGGGCATATTGAAGAAGGATCAGCCGAGTGGTTCTTGTGGGAGAACAACTCCATTTGGCTCACTAACTTCACACACCATCAGGCTTCCAAGCAGCTCTCAAGGAATCTCAGTTTTCACACTCTATGCTTAGTGCCCTTTGAGTGCCTAGGACTGAATTGAAGCTTGGTGAGCATCCCACACAAACCAATGCTCCACATGCGGGTTTCACATGCCACCAACTCCACATTCACAGGCAACTTCAGCGCCACAGCCATTTTCAGATAGCCCTCAATGCAAAGGCTCTAGACGCAAATATTGGTGTGAGAGCTAATTCAATCAAGGAAACACTACATGTTGGTGAAGAGCATATTGAAGAAGGATCAGCCGAGTGGTTCTTGTGGGAGAACAACTCCATTTGGCTCACTAACTTCACACACCATCAGGCTTCCAAGCAGCTCTCAAGGAAACTCAGTTTTCACACTCTATGCTTAGTGCCCTTTGAGTGCCTAGGACTGAAATGAAGCTTGGTGAGCATCCCACACAAACGAATGCTACACATGCAGGTTTCACATGCCAATAACTCCACATTCTCAGGCAACTTCAGCGCCACAGCCGTTTTCAGATAGCCCTCAATGCAAAGGCTCTAGACGCAAATATTGGTGTGAGAGCTAATTCAATCAAGGAAACACTACATGTTGGTGAAGAGCATATTGAAGAAGGATCAGCCGAGTGGTTCTTGTGGGAGAACAACTCCATTTGGCTCACTAACTTCACACACCATCAGACTTCAAGCAGCTCTCAAGGAAACTCAGTTTTCACACTCTATGCTTAGTGCCCTTTGTGTGCCTTGGACTGAAATGAAGCTTGGTGAGCATCCCACACAAACGAATGCTCCACATGCGGGTTTCACATGCCACCAACTCCACATTCACAGGCAACTTCAGCGCCATAGCCATTTTTCAGATAGCCCTCAATGCAAAGGCTCA